>NW_016237892.1:0-1101 GCF_001687245.7 Rhagoletis zephyria | reverse complement strand
CATCGGACCACCTACCCATAGTCATCTCGATAGATAAACCAACCGACTTCTCTAAACTTCTCTAAAGCTGATTCGAAAGGTTACGCGGAGTTTACTGAAAACAACTTCACTGCGCTTCCCATACCAACCGACGTCCACCTCGGTTAACGTAAGTTCCGCAGGGCTGTCACTGCTGCTGCAGCTCGCTTCATACTGGGCCGATCCCGGAGATCCCCGCATCAGGGATCTCAACGCGGAGATTCGGCAACTAGTAAACCTACATAAGCGGAAGAAGTGGGAGGAGCATCTGAAGACCTTTAACTTCACTTCTGGTGTGAGTAAGCTTTGGTTAACCGTGAGGTCACTGTCCAATCCGACGAAGCACGACGACAGAGTCGAAAGTTTTTTCGGCGACCATGCTTCGTCGGACCCGGAGCGATGCGCGAGCTATTTTACCCGTCAGTTCATACTGCATCCTCCGGTGGACAAAGCCAAGCGTCGAGTGACCAGAAGGCTGCACAAACTGCCAACAACCTGTGCCCCCCTTGCTTTCACATGCGGTGGAGTTCAGGTGGCCATCGGCAAGGCGAAAGCCTCCGGAGGTCCTCAATTTGTCTATGGCCACTCTCATCATCCCAGACATCTGGAAGGTGGGGAGAGTGGTCCCACTGCTCAAACCGGGGAAACCTGCCAGCATAGGAGATTCTTATCGTCCGATAACACTCCTTTTCCCGGTAGCGAAGACACTCGACGCCTTGCTACTACCGTATTTCACAAACGATTTTTAGCCCAGCGAAGCATCAGCATGGTTTCCGTAAAGTGAACAGTACAACAACAGCACTTAACGCCATAAACACTCAGATAACTCGTGGCCTTAACCGAAACCGTCCCTGTGAGAGAACGATTCTAGTAGTGTGAACTTGTCAAAGGCGTTTGACACCGTCTGCGCTTCCACGCTACTAGAAGATATAGAGGCTCTCTCCCACAGAGCAAATTATCTGAGTGGTCGACACTCGTCGGTAATGTTTAGAGACAAATCGAGTAAACTTAGGAAATAAAACAGGGGGTTCCATAGGGTGGTGTTCTTTCCCCGCTACTGTTTAACTTTTACATTTCAAAGCT
>NW_016237889.1:0-1101 GCF_001687245.7 Rhagoletis zephyria | reverse complement strand
TTGGCCACTGTGCAATGATTCGGTCGAATATTCGCCAAACTGTTTATACAGAACGAGCACTCGGCCGAGTTACTGTCTACTCGTTACTTGTGATCAAGACATAAGATGATGACTCGTTCGAATTTTAGTTCCTGCCCTCCCTATATAATGCATCAGTTTCCTAAAAAAACCTAGTAAATGGGTACCAGGTCATAGTGATATGCGGGAAATTGCGTAGCTGACGAGCGGCTAGAAAAGGTACCCTTGCAACGAAATTAAAAATCTTTTAAACATTCAAGTCCCTTTTATACTATATGTATTACATATACGCCTTGTATGATTTTACAAATCTGCTGCTTTCTTTTGAAACCTCCACCTTTTTCACTAAACTACACATACACAAATTTTGATTTTGCCTTTAATTTTTTCTTACACTTTCTGCTCTTTGTTTAGACATCTACTGTTAAGGATGTGAACTTAAGATTGTAAATAAGCAATTTTCACACCTGAATGCACTCTTCAAAGTACTTAAGTGAACTTGTTACCTCTAAGTTTCTACTCAACAATTGTACGTAGTGAATCTTACCACACTTCTACGAGACACAATTATTGCAAGTGTGTAGAATAAAAAGCTTAAAATTTTCACTTTTCTCTTAGAAAATACATATATCACTTAACTGTTCACAGCTATTCTATTACATTCGCTCAATTGAGCTGCAGTAGAGACTTATATAGAATGCAGTTACTGNCAGTTACTGCATTGACGTCGCTGTAGTGGCAATATCTCCGATGATAAATGTCGAAACTATTTTTTTAAAACTCACAATCAGCGTCTATCAGTCAATGTGCTTACCTGCAAAAGAGAAAAGGAGCGTATGGAATAACGAAGTCAATTAGTTGATTTTATTTAAAAGGGAAATTTGAACTAAATACAATTTACACGCATACACATAAATATTTTAGCAAACAATTAAAACAGACACGGTCAGTACAATCTATTAAGGATCACACGATTGGAACATTTGAACAAATTTTGTAAAATTTTTTATTTGGATTTAATATTGGTCCAAGCCATACAAATTGGTTTGATATTTAATTTCTTCAGTAGACACACGATTGGGG
>NW_016237888.1:0-1101 GCF_001687245.7 Rhagoletis zephyria | reverse complement strand
GGAGCAAAAAGTAAGGCGCCTGGGTCACACTGGAAAAGGGAAACTTACGATATGTATCTCTTTTTTTCTCATAACCAATATACGTGAATATGTACATACATACATACATCTACTTTTGCTTAAGGCTATATTTTTGTCTTTTTTATNTTTTTTTTTATCAAAAAATGTTTAGAGCGCTCAAATTTTGCATGTAGTTTATATGGAGCAAAAAGTAAGGCGCCTGGGTCACACTGGAAAAGGGAAACTTACGATATGTATCTCTTTTTTTCTCATAACCAATATACGTGAATATGTACATACATACATACATCTACTTTTGCTTAAGGCTATATTTTTGTCTTTTTTATATCTAGATCCCTACCTCGACTCCTGTTCGTTCTAATTACATTTATTTTATTCTGTGTTCCTTAATCTTCATTTTTATCTTTACACTCTATCGATAACAAAACCGATAGTAACATCCAACAAAATATCGCAAATTCGGTTATAATATTGGTAGCAAAATCGATTAGAAAATCGATAAAAATATCGATAGCAAAATCTATAAAAATATCGATAACAAAATTGATAAATATCGATTACAAAATCGATAAATATCGATAAAAAATTCGATAAATATCCATAAAAAATCAATAAAAATCGATAACAAAATCGATCAATATCTATAACAAAATCGATAAATATTGATGACAAAATCGATAAACAATGACAAACAAAATCTATAAATATCGATAACAAAACCGATAAAAAATACCGCTAACAAAATAGCTAAAAATATCGATAACAAAATCGTTGACAAATCGGTTATTATATCGATAAGTTCCGAAAATATCGATCGAAAAATTAATAATAATATCGATAAAAATTTTGATAACCAACTCGATAGAAATATCGATAACAAAAACGATAAAAATTTTGATTATTTTATCGATAAGTCTCAGGAATGCCGAAAATTTCGAAAATCCCAAAATAGTGCCCAGATTGAGTCTCTGTGTCTCTCTCTATATCGTTTCCTCTTTAATTACCTCTATTTTAATCTTTCTTCTCCTATATTCATCTTTACTTTTATCGGTATCCTCGTCCTCATCTTTGTTTTTACTT
>NW_016237887.1:0-1101 GCF_001687245.7 Rhagoletis zephyria | reverse complement strand
TTGTTAATATTCACTTTGTTGACTTGTGTTTAGAGAAACTTTGAATCCTTAATTTATTCGTTATTTATGTGTTAAAATAAATATTAAAAATAATGTTGTGTTTTCAATGTGGAAAATTTGTCCTCCTGGAATGTTAAAAAATTCTGGTATCCTTAATAAAACAAATTTCAAAAAATGTATTATCTTTTTATTTTTTTCTTTGATAAACATAGATTTTTTCATAAAAATTAAAATATCTTGGGAAAATAATCTGATATGGAAAAACGGTAAACAGATTCATAATCTAGGATCGAAAATTAAATTTTTGTGTGTCGGAGTTTTCTTGGGTCATTTGAAAACTTGAAATTTTCCCTAAAAATAATTTTTCCCTCCTATAGTAAAGAATAAATTTTTAATATAATATCGAAATTTTTCTTAAATTAAGTTTAAAAAAAGTTCGTAAGGCTTAATTAACTTATTAGATTTTTATTTGTCAATATTATTGTGGCTTGTTAACATTTTATTTTTTTAATATTTTTATTGAGCTTTGTACCACGATTGTTTATTAGGAAAAATTGAAAAAGCAACAAAGTCTAAGCGGTAGAAGTTATAGCACTATTTCGGAGATCACCACATCTCCTCATCAGACTTCTTTTTTCTAGACTTCAGCAGGGATCGAACCTGCGAATTCGATGTTCAAAGTCAGAAGCGTTAACCACTGAGCTATGTACATCCCGTAAACTCTTGTTGCTAATTCATTTTCCTTATTCAACCAACTACTATCAAGTGCAGCTGATTTGCCGCTATTTAAACTCGACAGCGTGGTTGTTGTTGTCAATTCTATACATCCATTTGCTTATTTGCTTTTTTTTTAGATTTGTATTTTATTGACATGAACATTTTATTCTAATGAGTTTTTTCCCAATAAGCTTTTTAATCTAATTTTACGTTTATATTTCTTATAAAATTTTGAAAAAATATGCTTTGTGGCATAGCGAATAGCATTGGCATTAACAAATTTTGTAACAAATTGGAATTCAGCTTGTAAAGACCGCCGACTCCGATAAGTAACCAACAAACGTATAATTTTTATCAGTTTCTTCATGCTCGCACCTACGGCTT
>NW_016237886.1:0-1101 GCF_001687245.7 Rhagoletis zephyria | reverse complement strand
AGTGATCGAACACTGCAAGCCACTGCAGCAGCAACTAGCTAAGAAGCAGTAACGACAACAACAACGACGGCAACAGCAGCAGCAGTGCAATTGGCCAATCGAAGGCAGCGAATTGATAAATAAATTATTGATTAATACATAATCATAAATTATAGAACGACACGCAGTGGTGCAGCGTCACCAAATGAGACATTCGACAGGAGGACAACGAGGAGACAGCGCAGTCAGAGTGGCTGGTGCGCTCTGCTCTCGATGCGACAGTGGAGGTCGGTCTCATCGAAAGCTGCTGCTGCTGTTGCTGCTGTGGCTGTTACTTTGGGAAGTGAAAGTTCAAGCCATCATGAATCATAAAGTACAAGCACACACACAAACAGAGCAAGCCATCATCGATTTGTTGCGGCCTCAAGCATTCAAGCCGCATGCCAGTTCTGTTCTGTTTGTGTCCGACTTTAATTCTGTGCTAGTGAAGCAATTAAAAGTTGAGCTAACTGTACAGAGTAATAAACAGAATATAAATGGACATCTTAATGCGCCAACATCACGAAAGAAGAACTTGCTGGGGTAGATGGTGGACCGCAAAAAAGTAGGATTGTGAATACGGCTACTTTTAGACAGTAAATGTAGGCA
The DNA here is from genome assembly GCF_001687245.7 of Rhagoletis zephyria. Classification (NCBI taxonomy): domain Eukaryota; kingdom Metazoa; phylum Arthropoda; class Insecta; order Diptera; family Tephritidae; genus Rhagoletis; species Rhagoletis zephyria. The sequence goes on along the minus strand of NW_016237886.1, from coordinate 474 downwards.
GCATTTACAGCTAAGTCAAAGAGTGAAGTGAAAAACTGTTTTCATAGTCATTTTGCTGTACAACTCTGTATTTTTATCTTTAAACATTAATTTATGATGCGTTAGTTAGTTTATAACAAACTCAGATTTTAATCTTTAAAACATCAAGTTTATTTCTTTTTTCGGACAACTTTGTTGATGTCAACAATCGGCATGACAATTTATTATTTTATTTGCTAATTATTTTTATGAAAAATTGTATAAATTAGCAAGTTTTGAAAAATAAATCAAAAAGGTGTAACTTGCTAAACTTCTTGATGATTAGTGTTTTGCCTACGCGTAAATCAGTGGTCAAGCTTTGAAAATAGTTTGAAAATTATGCAATAAAAGTAATCGAAACATCGTAGAAAAAAATGATCAATTTAGAAAGAGCAATTGTCTTGTGAAAGTAGCTGGGCCGTACCGTGCGGTAGCACAGCTATGGGAAACACCAAA
>NW_016237884.1:0-1102 GCF_001687245.7 Rhagoletis zephyria | reverse complement strand
TATGACGAGATCTTTTATTTTGTGAGAATCAACAGTTATTTGTAATTTTGGTAAAAGTAAATTTTTTTTGCGGATTCCGATAGAACACCTAACCAGATATAATATTTGTATGGCGAGATTTTTCTTTAAGGCGACAAACCCTTAAAAATGGGCGTGGCACTTGCAGGACTAAAATTAGCAAAACGCAGATTTTATTGCGGATTTATGCAGAATATCGCTTCGTTACCAACATTTGTTCCACAACTTTTTCAATCCATATAGATATTCTGGCGAAATCCACAATAAAGTTTATATTTTTGAACTTTGGTTTTAATATAGCCTCGATTGAAAAAGTTGTGGAACAAATGTTGGTAACGAAGCGATATTCTGCATAAATCCGCAATAAAATCTGCGTTTGGCAAACTTTAGTCCTACAAGTGCCACGCCCATTTTTAGGAGCTTGTCGCCTGGCAAATTTTTTTTTAGTTTCACTTTTATTTCAACATATTTTGATTAAAAGAAAAATATTGATAAAAATAAAATTTTTCATAAAAACAGGGTTGAAATCTTGAAATTCCTGCCCGTATTTTGTTTGTAATTCAAATATGAGTGGCATTGTGCTACTATGATAGCACGGCCGAGTAATCATAGGCAACTTATGTACAGTAGTCGAAAAAATTATAGCCGCACCAAATTTTGACAAGTTTGAAAATATTATTTTTGTTGTTATTTAATTTCGGTTAGTTTTTTATAGTTCGTTCTTTACCAACATCAGTATAAATACAAGTTTAAAGGCAGTGTCACACGATTGGGTATCTGCCAACATTTGGTGTAAATCGTATCCCAATTGTTTGAACACCCAAAATATTTTTCACTAGAACATCGCTGTATTGTACCAATATTTTGACTACAAAAACAAAATTGTCCAATTTTTTGTTTTTCTAGGGCCAAAATTTGAAATTTCTTATAAATTTATATAAGCTGAATTATGGAGCTTTATGGACGGTTAAATAAAAAGCAAAACAAAGTTATCTTTTATCCTCCTACGCGTTTCGGCGTCTTTTCGCCTTCATCAGGGAGTCTGTTTATTCGAATAGAATAGGCGAACATAAAGCAGACGTAA
>NW_016237883.1:0-1102 GCF_001687245.7 Rhagoletis zephyria | reverse complement strand
TAGGATTTTTGAAGGTTGATACCAACAGGATTGTGGAGGCTTCCCTGTTATTAATTGCGATTTTGAGAAGTCTGAGATTGCTCTCTACTAAGTTTTCTATAATTTTGCTTGGAATATTACCCCATTATAATTTTATTCGCATCCAAAGCTCTTCTAAGTTACTCGGAATTCGCTTGTACTATGCCAATCTCCTCTTGACCACAGCGCTAAATTTTCGGTGGCGTTGAGAATGGACTTTGTGCTGGTCACAGCATTACGTAAAAATGTTGCTTAAGCAGCCGGTGGGTGGTGTCAAATCTTTTCAGAATTCTCTGGATCTCCGCCCTGCTGGCAAACGGCTTCTTCCTCAGGGAATGCGCAAAGTCAGGACAATTTGTTTAGAGAATATGGAAATAGACTTCCTTCTTCTTTATTCCATTAATTTTAACTAACGGCACCAAATACCGCCAAGTAGAACAACCCCAAACTATTAAGCTATTAAGGTGTGAGACTATCACAAACTCACACTGCAAAATTTCATTTGAGCTATCTCTATTTCCACTTCAGTCATTCATTGAATAACCGACCTGACGAGCAGAATTATATACATAGCATATCTCATCATAAAAGGCAGTGACACTCCTATTTAAGTCGTGTCGTAAGTGTCGATTTTTAGCGAGATATGCTCGATAGTCTAGTATGAAAGTTGGATGTGGTTATTATTTATTGGATCCATTTAGACCCAGGGGAATACGTAAAGTTTTCCTGAGATATCTCATTGTTTACTCGAGTTTTACTCTGCTTAGATGGGTGGATGGATGGACAGATGTACAGATTTCTCTTTTCTATCTGAAGAATTTGGTATAATATACACATATGTATGCCAATACCTACCTTGATTTCAATCAACCGTTATGCGAACAAAGTTACAGAAGGTGCATTCTTTTGCAACCCAGCTACAAAAGGACACTTGCTTAAATGGCGAAATACCCGCAAAGTAACAACACAAACTCGGCTATTTATCCGAGTTCAGCCAGGTTGGTTAAAAAATATGCGACTGGAAGGGTAGTATTTGTAAGTGAAAAAACTGCTCTATTGTGAATTGTTAATGGGAATGTGGAGA
>NW_016237882.1:0-1102 GCF_001687245.7 Rhagoletis zephyria | reverse complement strand
ATAATATGCACTCAAAATTCAAAAGTGACTCAAAATATGAACACCAAAAATTTACATAGACTTGAGGGCCATTGGTAACAATAGCCAAAAGATGTTACAATTACAATGTGAAATTCCAAAAGCAAAACCAAATTAAAATTTTTTAGCAGAAAAAATAAAGTAAAAAGAAATTCGATCGATCAGACTAAAGATAAGTGAGCAAATCGGATAAAAAAAAGGTAAATTTTGACCTAAGGACTAATGAGTGTCAACAGTATTTTTCCAGTTAAAGAAGTTAGGGGTGAACAGCAAAGCTTGGCGGCCGTTAGAAATATGGTATGTCAACTGTCTCATGGAAAAAAATAGGAATAAATAAAGTTTAAAAATTTTGAGTTGTGACTGTTTTTGATTTAGGGTGCGATATGCATGTGTGTTTATATATGTATGTACTTGCGAATGTTTTATGTTTACTAAGCCCATGAGNGAAAGAAAAAAGTATCATGATTTTTCAATCTTTTTAGTTCTTCCGTGTGTGCGATTTAAATTATTTTAAACGAAATGTGTTTTCAATTTGAAATTAAATTTGGTTTGAATGATTATAAGAAATGTACGTTTACATAGCTTTGGCTGTAGTTGAGTTTGTAGAGGTGCTTGCTGTTAGATTCCGCCAAACACGTATCTATGTAAAGTAAACAAACCCCCTGCATACTTTTTTCGATAGTTCCGAACTAGTTCTAAATTGGACACATGAAATCTGGTTTGTTCTGTATTCCTTTTGCCATAGTTCTGAATCAGTTCTAAAGTCGAACCTTGGATATAGATTTCTAATGGAAAAAGTGAAATAAAATAGTTTTTAAAAGTACGAAATTTCGCTTATTTTGAACTAGTTACTATCGGACTGTTTCGTTTTGACGATCAAATACGGAACTACAAATTTGATTCACTAGTTCGAGGTTTCCCTGGCGGGTATATACGCCTGTAAGGTATGTGCATATACATTTATGCATACATGCGAAACTAGCAATCATTTTTAATAAGAGTAAAGTTGTTCAATGTTTACTATGAAAAATGTGCAAAACAGCAAGAGCAGCAACAAACACCAAACATCACGCATGCAATTTTA
>NW_016237881.1:0-1102 GCF_001687245.7 Rhagoletis zephyria | reverse complement strand
ACGTCATATTTTAATATTTCATTTAACTTATGCATACTTTAATTAAATTTTAATTTTAAAACAGCTGGCAACCGTATTTAAAATAGGCCAAAAGCTTGTCAATTTATACCCATAAATTTAGTAATTTATTTGAAAAATTAACTATTTTGAGTTTAACTTTTTACACCGGTGGAAACCCTCTTTAATTTTATAAATGCTCAAACTAAATATTTCTTAATACTCCTATGTCCGACGCCAATATTTCAATATTTCATATAATTTAATGTAGTTCGCAGATGGCAATACTGTTAAAATTATTTTTAAACAAAACACTTCGTTATACTTTATTCGTCTGACACTTGTATTGTGACACATATTTAAATTATCTAATACTCTTAATTCAAATTAAATTTAATTATAAAATCAGGTGGCAACCCTAATACATACAGTTTGGAAATAAAGTTTCTTCAAAGCAATTTCGATTTATATTCGTACTGAGGTAATTTATTAAACCTATTGCTCATATTGAATCTAACTTTGTAGCAAGGTGACAACCTTCTACAAAATATTTACAAACCACAGCCTCATTCATCTGACCCCCAAATCAAAATATTCATTTAAGTTTTCTGCCTTTATTTAAGTCGAACTTTTTTTTTGAAACAGCCTTTTCAAAACTATTTCGATCGATACCCATAGTGTAATAATTAATTACTTAAAAATAACTTTTTGGAAAAATAATAAGTTATTGCGCATCCATTGGCTAAGCCCTTTACTTTGATATCTCATTTTGTGAAATCGAATAAACGGTACAGACCTGATATGACGAAAAAGTTTTCGCATATTATCTATGCAATCATATGTACATACATATGTACATAGATTACTATAACAAAAACGGATGCACATACATACGCTGCGATTAGGTTTGAATATTGCGCCATCTGTTACTCAAAAGTCGAAATACCTACACACATACTTGTTGTCTCCTTCTCTCACTTCCAGGGCAAACACGTGTTTGCAACATGATGACTAAGTGATTTTGTATGGAAAATCATTTATGCCTATATACTTGACTAAAATAAATATACTTAGAAGATATCAACCAATACTTCCCATATACCAA
>NW_016237880.1:0-1102 GCF_001687245.7 Rhagoletis zephyria | reverse complement strand
AGGGGATTAAAACCGAAACTTGTATTGTGGATGTGCATACACTGCTATCATAAGACCGATGCTTACTTACGGCACCCTAGTATGGTGATCAGCTTTAAGTGAACAGTATAGTGTCAATAAACTAAGTAGCAAGCAAATAGCGGTATGTTCGGGGATTACTGGGCCATTGGGATGTTGCACATCGGAAGCGCTGCAAGTCGTGCTCAATATGATTCTGATTGATCTATGCCTGAAGGAAATCGCGATTTACTCAGCATTGGTACTCAGGTAGTCTGGTGTGTGGAAAACGAAGACTTTTTGGCATAGCTCAATCTTAAGCCCTGGTCCGATATCAAATGAAACTACAGACTACATGATATCCAGCCAGGATTTTGGCTTGAATCGACTTGTGCGGTTTCTATACAGAAGGGAATGGAAAAGGGGCCAGGCTGGTGACAAGGAAGCTATCTGTATCTACACTAACAACTTCGAAATGGGCTACGGTACCAGCAAGCAATGCCAGCATATTGCAGGCCGGAGTTCTGCGCTTATGTGAGGCTTGTATTTTATTAACTAATAGTGCTACTAGTCTAAGCTAGTCAAATAATGCAAGACGGAGCTACGCGCGATGACTCAGTCAATGTCCATATCTCTTGTCTGGGTTCTCAGCCAAAGGAACTTAGAATACAATGAGAGCGGCAGACGAATTGGTCAAGGGAGCTTGTTCAAATGGAACGGCAGCGCTAGTACTTCAGACTAATAGAAACAGGAATTCACCTGCACCTTCGGGAACTAGAGGGTACCAGCAAGAAGGATGTGTTCAGAGATCCAGACCTGCAAGATAGCTGAAAATAAATCTCTTGCATCATCTTGCATTGATAAAGATGAAACATATCTACATACATAGCCTATGTAACATATGTAGGTACATACAAGCATAGATAGTTTGTCATACATCAATATTTGATTTTATGCACCATATTCATTATGTAACCTTTTAGTTTATAATAAATCTTTTCATTGCATTCCTTTTATTAAATTTATAGTTTCCGTAATTTAACACCAGCATCAGCTTGAGGATTTTCCTTTTCACTTATAAAATTTATATCTATGTAGATGCATA
>NW_016237879.1:0-1102 GCF_001687245.7 Rhagoletis zephyria | reverse complement strand
TTCTTGATCTCACCTCGCCGGTGCAGTTTGCGCAGACCAACCACCACCATCAACAGCAACATTCGGGCTTTGTAAGTCCATTCGCAGAGTTCAACAGAGGAGTTTGAGTAGAAATAGTTTGTTGATATTCGGAAGATAGTGTTTTTGTGGCTTGATTTTAGTTGAGAGTAGAGGTTTTAATTTATTGATGGTGATGATTGCCTGAATATGACCTCCTCCTCCTCTTCCCCTACCAATTTTTTCCCGTTCACACTCCTACATCAGCCCATGATCCTTGATCCAAATCTTCGCTTTTACCTTTTACCTACCTTGACCTTCCTTACTCCTTCCATTTTTTTCCGAACTCTTAACTTTGTGGTGCCTTTGCCATTTTTTTGGTAGCAAAGTTTTTTTGGCTGCCTTCAGTGTTTTTTATGTGCTGTGTGCGCGCGTGTTTTGAGTATTGCGATTTTCGTTTTATTATTTCTGAAGTACGCTGAAGTTTCAGAAAACGTTTCTTTTCATTTCCATTTTCTTTCTTTCTCTTACTCTATCTACTACTTCCTTAACCTTTACCAGCACCTCCTTTCCATCCATCCATCCATCTCTCTCTTTCTCATTTACTCACTCTTTCTTTTTTGTTTTTCTCTTTTCCGCCTCGCCCACCACCACCACTACCACAACCACCACCCGTAATAATACCGAACCACCACCCGATGACCACAACAACCACCACCACGAATGTCCCGTTCACTAAACTCCACCGCTTCACCACCACCAACTCCAACTCCTGATGCCAACTCCTCATCACCTCCTCCCAACTCCTCACCGCCTGCTGTTCGACTAACCACTACCACCACCACCTTCCTGCCTGCCTACCTGCCTGCCTGATCGTGAACTCCTCCTTCTTGAACTCCTCCTTCTTGAACTCCTCCTTCTTGAACTCCTCTCTCTCTCTCTCTCTCTCTCTCTCTCTCTAAAGCTCACCAAGCTTCATAGACTGGCACTGCAGCATGCGCCCCTCCTACCGGGACAGGCGGGCGGCGTCGGTGCCGGTGGTGTTGGCTCACTCAGTCCCCAAGGTACTGTCGTCGTGATCTCCTTCTACTTTTTCCAATTTTTT
>NW_016237875.1:0-1102 GCF_001687245.7 Rhagoletis zephyria | reverse complement strand
ACAGAAGCAGCAGAAGCAGCCTGCGCAGTAGCAGCACTGTTTTGCGGCGCTTGACTGTTGTTCTGTCATTCTGCTCCTCACTTTCTCTTTCTTCTTTCTTTCTCTTGCTAACAGGGACAGCCTCAGTTCGTCTTTGTGTTGGTGTGTCTCTGTCTGTGTTGTACAATCCAAAAAACTAAAACACTCGCCCGGTTACCTAAGAATTCCTCCGCTTTTTAATTAAGTTAATATTTGAGTTGCCAAGTGACAAGTCTCTATCTCTTTCTCTCACCGTTTTTTCCGGTAACCTGACACAATCTCCCGCTTCTTGCACGTTTCATCTGTGGCAGAAAAAAGTTCAATTGCCGCACATGACAACCAGACGGCCAGAAAGTTGAGCCGTGTTCTTGTCAGAAGCTCTGGAAAAATAGAACTTCTCTACTTTTGAGAATCACATCGATTATCACCATCGATTTATCATGGCCAGTATCTGCTACGAGGAGGAGGAACTCAAACTCCTCCGCCTACTGGACCTCTTCAGTCTGGCGCTGAAGAACACGGTGGGCCCTGAAACCAGTGGACTTCAACAACAACAGCAGCAGCAGAATCTTGATCCCCTGTTTGACCAGCTGGAGCAGGCGTTTTCGGGCATGCCCACTAAAGTCAAGGCCACCGTCTGGTACTCCAAACTGCGCATTGAATGGGAGAAAAAGATTTCCGAGTATCGGTACTGACAACTGATAGTTTTTAGATTTTTTCAGGTGAGAGTTTTTAAATTTTTTTTAATTTTCAGATTGTTTCAAAAGACTACTGAAGAAAAGCTGCTTTTTGACAAAGATTCAAAANCAGGTGAGAGTTTTTAAATTTTTTTTAATTTTCAGATTGTTTCAAAAGACTACTGAAGAAAAGCTGCTTTTTGACAAAGATTCAAAAGTATCAGTTGAAGCAAAAGTGACGGCAACAACTTCAAACTCTTCAGACAGCAAAAATTCACTACTACCGCTACCACAACCACTCATCAAATCAAAACTTCAGCCCACAGCTGTGGAGTTCACTCCACGCTTCTTGTAAGCAGAAAACAAAAAAACCTTTCCAAGATCAGTTTTAAATATTACCATTTTTT
>NW_016237874.1:0-1102 GCF_001687245.7 Rhagoletis zephyria | reverse complement strand
TAATTCGTACAAATTCGTACAAATTTTTTGCTCGACGAACAAACCTGTTGTCATACGAACGCATATGGTTAAAACCAAAGTGTAGCTGGCGCAAAACAGCATGACGTCGATTTCAAAATATTTTGCTTTTTCAGCAATTTTTGATACTATTTGCTTTAAAGGTGTTTGTCTTTAAGATATAAACATTAATAATTAAAAATCATAGTGATATACATACATATATTGATAAGTACACTGCCGGAACAAAGTATTGGCACAGCACAATTTTCACAATATATGCAACAATTTTTATTCTAATATTTTTCCGCCAATTTTGTATAAAAATATGGTTCCTTCAACAACAATAACATAAAAATATAATTCCTAAACTTTGTGCAAAACTCGCGAAAATTCAGCAAATTTTCATCAAAATTTTCAACTTTTTAATCAGATATTTTATAATTTTATTTGAGTATGCAGATTTGTAGCCCAATCAATTTTATTATAATAAGGTACAAGTTTTAAGTAAAAATCTGATTAAAAAGTTGAACATTTTTATTAAAATTTTGCTGGATTTTCGCGAGTTTTGCACAAAGTTAAGGAATTATGTTTTTATGTTTTCTGTTGTAAAATTAACCATATTTTTATACGAAATTAGCGGAAAAATATTAGAATGAAAATTGTTGCATATATTGTGAAAAATTTGCTGTGCCAATACTTCGTTCCGGCAGTGTATGTACATAAATAGTACAAACATAATTATTAGTATTCTATAGAATTCTCCATTTCACAAAAACTACGTGAGTTCTACAAATTTTCAATTATAAACAAATCCATTTCTAACAAAAAAATAATTTATACACATACATATGTATCTTGAATTGAATTATGCTGGATTTCCACTAGGCATTAAATGGCAAAAATGACAAATGGCAACGTCGGCCATTAAAAAATAATCGTGTGATTACATTAAAAAAATAGTAATTGAATTCATTTCCACATGGCATTTTTTTTAATGGCATACATTTTGTGTCATTTAAATGCCCAGTGGAATTCGGCATTATGGTTTTTTTAACTCATACAATTGCTAATCTCTCCCCGCCGCTCCACTAAGTTCTTTGCA
>NW_016237873.1:0-1102 GCF_001687245.7 Rhagoletis zephyria | reverse complement strand
CTAATGCATGAAAATCCTAACCTCAAAAAAATCACCCGTTATTTGATGTATTGTGAAACGATTTGTCGTCATCCCTTGTCAAATTAATTTTAAAGACAAACCGATTTCGGCATTGTTTCGTCTTCAATGTCGATTTTTTTGTCGTTCTGAATAGTTTCTGTTCGTCCGTAAATGTTAATAGTCGTGTTAATGTTCGTTGTTTCTTACCTCTTTTGCATACCTGACGCATTAGCGGAACCTATTTTATTATTGTCTAACAGGCAGTTGGTGTTCTATGGTGTGCAACCTCAGATAGGTAGAAATCAGCTGGTTGGTTACATCTTCTGATTACCAGCTATTTTCTTCCTTCTGGTTTCCGTAGTTGGGATCTGTGATTCCTAATTTGTGGTAGTTGTAGGTCTTCTGTCATGTTATCAATATATGTTCGAGTACCAGGTGCAGTATTTGTTCGTTTATTATTTTTGTGGTTTATTTTTTAAGAATTTTGTAAACTCCCCTGTAGCCGGTCTGGTTATGACTACCTACCAATTAAACATAATTATCGACGTTTTCGACATCATATATATGTGGTATTTAAAGAAGTCGTTGTATTTAACCGGAGCTTCTACCTCAGATTTGTTTTAACCGGACATTGAACAACCGGTCCTTAGTGTCTTGTATGACCATGTTACGTTTTAAGTGACTTTGGGGTTGATTTATGTATATAGAAGTCGTTTCATGACTTTTTCACAGAAATAGTAATTTGGTCGTTGATAGCCTCGGCATGATAGAGTTGTGATACTATCGATAGTAATATGGTTTTTGAAAACAATCGATGTCGGTTTTAGCGAAACTTCAAAATGACAATGTCTCTTCTTTACACTTGACATACATTTTTTTATGCAAGAACATTCACAACACAGTCGGCAAAAAAAAAATTTAAATCATAGGAATTTTTAGTAACTATAAGCTTACACTGAGTTTTGGTAAAATTTAATAAGCTATAAAACTGCTTACACAAAATTTCTATAGAAATTCGAATTAAAAAGCTTGAAATTTTAATGAATTTGTAGTGTTTTTATGTTTTGTACAACTTTTATAAAAAATTAGTAGACACTAAACA
>NW_016237871.1:956-1102 GCF_001687245.7 Rhagoletis zephyria | reverse complement strand
TCTTTTCCTTCGCAGTACAGACGCCCTCCGTTGTCACCTTGTGTCCCAAATAGTTCACCTCCTTCTTGAACAGCGAGCACTTTTTAGGACTTAGCTTCAGACCAGCGCCAGCTATCCTCTGGAAAACTTCTTCCAAATTGTTCAGG
>NW_016237871.1:361-839 GCF_001687245.7 Rhagoletis zephyria | reverse complement strand
AAAGTGGCAGGAGCGTTGCATAATCCAAAGGGCATCACCGTGAATTGCCACAGACCGTCTCCAACGCTGAAAGCTGTCTTCTCCTTGTCCTCGTCACATACCTCCACTTGCCGATAACCGCTCTTAAGGTCGAGTATTGAGAACCACTTTGTTCCAGTCAACGAGTCCACAGTGTCATCGATCCTGGGAAGAGGATAGCTGTCCTTTTTCGTCACATCGTTTAGTTTCCGGTAGTCTACGCAGAACCGCATTTGACCATCCTTCTTCTTCACAAGTACTACCGGAGAACTCCATGGACTCGCTGTTGGTTCAATCACACCACTCTNTGGACTCGCTGATGGTTCAATCACACCACTCTCGCTCATTTCTTTTATTATTTGGCTAACAGTTTCACGTTTGGCAAGTGGAACACTCCGAGGAGGTTGCGGAGGTATCTGCGGAGAAGTTCCTTAGCCTTGTGCTGGTATTTTTCTTCCAA
>NW_016237871.1:0-123 GCF_001687245.7 Rhagoletis zephyria | reverse complement strand
TCCCTCAGCCCTGCGTTTGCGTCCTGCTGAATTGTTGAGCCCATTGAAACTTGCACCGCAATCGCGGGCGAAGTGGCCTGGCTTTCGACATTTAAAACATTTGCCAGATCCATGCTTTTTCTC
>NW_016237870.1:0-1102 GCF_001687245.7 Rhagoletis zephyria | reverse complement strand
GGAGGAGAACGGATCTCTACGGATGCGAGTCAACTCAAGTCACTGGCTTGACAAAGCAGAGTACCGCAAAGTGCTGCTGACAGACAACACACAGCGCAACAAAATAGATGGTCTGCTTGATGAGAATGCTTCGGTGCAATATCAGTGCGTCAGTGTGTGATCTGAGCTAAACGCTCTCTCACTGATCTGCAGCGGCGGCGGCGGCGGCAGCAACAGCAGCAGCATCAACAGATATCAATTACATCTTGATTGACACCATCACCAGCACCAGCACCAGCACTAGCAACGCAACTAGTTGCCCTCTTCCCACAGCATCAACAGTTAGATCAAAAGGCTACAAAAACATACCATCACCAGCATCATCATCATCACCACCATCAACGATGGGAACACTAGACAGAAGCATGCTGGCTGCAAGTGAGGGGGTGACACCAAGCCGCCACCACCACCAGCAAAAAACCGACCCTAATGACGTTGCACTTGCTGATCATCATCGTTATTATGCAATCACCGCCACCACCACCCTCAATTTTTGGACAATTTTTTCTCTCTACCACTCTTGAGAGTAAGCTGAGCTAAAAAGATGATTCGATGGCGGTGATGATCATTTGACAGATGCTGAGTTTTCAGGCACACCAAACATACACACACACCAACTTTAGTCACACGGTGTGTGTGTGCTTGCACCGAAAAGCTATTAAAAGGGAAAGAAAGAAAGAAAAGAAGATGGGGTCGAGGAGATGCACCGAACAAAAAGGGGAAAGCCAAAACTCTGCTGCACTGGTAAGCAAAGTCAATGGCGACGTTTGCCGTACAATTGACGTACAATCATCATCACTTGCACTGAGCACTCTTGCTCGACTCGCTATCAGGCATCGTTTTTTGCTGNAAAGTCAATGGCGACGTTTGCCGTACAATTGACGTACAATCATCATCACTTGCACTGAGCACTCTTGCTCGACTCGCTATCAGGCATCGTTTTTTGCTGTCTCTCTTTCTTTCCAGTTGGTGCATTCTATCAAAGGGAAAACTAAAGCAGCTATCGGCAACATTGAGAGAGAGAGAGAGAGAGAGAGAGAAAGAGAGAGAGAGAGAGAGAGAG
>NW_016237869.1:0-1102 GCF_001687245.7 Rhagoletis zephyria | reverse complement strand
AAACAAATACACCAGCAAGCTTTCAGCGTCAAATGATTTCAGGCTAAAAATGTCAAAGCTACCAATAAACTTAAAGGTAATAATGAAATCATCAAAACAATTTCAGTCCTCACTTTAAAGCTAAAGGAGCATAAAGTTTGCATTGTGTTTTCTTGTTTTCGTAGACATTTGAAGAATAGGGGTGCCGTGAAATTTTTTAGCACAAGGGTGCCGCGGTGAAAAATGTTTGGGAACCCCTGCCCTAAAGGTTACTCGCTGGTTACCTCAAACCGTTCTGCCGGTTACATGACCTTTAGCAAGAAGTTACCGTCTTGGTTACCTTTTTGTTACCTCNGAAGAAAACAAATATTTCGTTAATTTGCAAAAAATCCTACAGATTGATTTATGCAAAAAAATCGACCAAATTATAAATGTGCGGATTTTTGAAATATTAAAAAGTTAAGGCACAGATATTTTTAAAGCAAAATTATTGATGTACCTTTTTAAAAATTTATTGATTAATTTTTATATTTTGTATAAGCATTGAGTTGAAATTTTAGAGTTATGTGAAAATTGTGAACAAATGTTTTGCCTAAAAATGTGGTCGGTTTTAAGCCATGTGTGGTAGATGTGGTAGACACCCAAATTTTAAAAAATATGTGGTAGTTCGAAAACGCTCTATCTCAAAACACTTTTCAAGAACGCCCTACTTCAGAATTCGTTTCAAAAACGCCCTTATATATTTTGAAGTGAGATAGGGCGTTTTTGAACCGAATTTTGATATAGGGTGTTTTTCAATTAAATTCTGAAATAGGGCGTTCTTCAAAAGTGTTTTGAGATAGAGCGNCACCAGAACCCTAGTATCGTATCGAATGTAATAAACTCACTGTTTAATATTATTGCATAGTATTTTACTTTCCTACTAACTTTTGCAGCCCTGTAATGTTGTACTGAACATTGAATTGTTTTACCTTTTGCAACCCAGTAATGACAACTGAGAATTGCATTTTTTGTAATAAACTCTCTTGAATTCTGAATTTTTAAAGAAAAGACCAGGGATGCCGTTTGGATCTGAAGAGATCCAATTGGATACATTTTTAGACGAATTTTTGCGGGATACTTA
>NW_016237868.1:939-1102 GCF_001687245.7 Rhagoletis zephyria | reverse complement strand
GGCGAGACGAGCAAAACTGGTGACGCAAGCAAGGCTTGCAAGGCTGGCATGGCTTACACGACTAGAAATGGAGATAATGGAGATAATGGTGAAAATAGTTGTAATTGGAGGAAAAGTGTGGTGGAAACCGCTGGAAATGGTGAAAAAGTTGTGTGCAAGTTGA
>NW_016237868.1:0-822 GCF_001687245.7 Rhagoletis zephyria | reverse complement strand
CTGTTCATGGGTACGGCCCCTTTGGGGAGTATCGTGGTGGCTGTGGTTTAATACCTAAATGCGGGTAGAACCAGCAATGGTTCGAGGTGGAGCTGCATTGCAACCGGATGTCGTGGTCCAGAGAACGTCAGAGGTTTAGGTAGGCCTCGGCCCTACCAAGGTGGTAAGTGTGTCCACCACATACTGCCAATTGGTACTGAAGTGCTTGCAGTTCAGGGCAGTGATTAATGCAAAAATTAATCCGTTGTGCCAAATGCGGGCACCGTGGTTAAAGCCGTTGGCAGGAAATCACGTAAAGCCTACATGAAATCTACCAACACAATGCAGGTTATGAATTGCTTTCTGATACAGGAAATTCAAAAAGTCACTGACTTATTGAGTTGCCCCTGTACATAAACATAAACATCAGAGAGCTGCTTAAATAGTTTTACTTTGCTTGGGCACAATCAAAATGTATTCAACAAAGTGTGATTGATTCTGACATTGCTCTCATAAGAAACAGGCTATAATGTCAAACTGAAATGAATTCTTAACCCATTTGATTTTTTTTTTTTCAAAATCTGAATTTGTTTAATAAAAAAGTTACACACAAATTTTTCAAGCAACAAATTTTCTTAATAAAAGTGAAATTGTTAAGAGATAAACCGCCGAGGAGAGCAAGTAAGTACGTTTAAAGTTGGGTAATAAGTAAATACGTTCGACTTTTCTTATATACTTAATGTAAGGAAACCAAGATGAAACGGAGCAAAACGTTTNATCTGAATTTGTTTAATAAAAAAGTTACACACAAATTTTTCAAGCAACAAATTTTCTTAATAAAAG
>NW_016237867.1:0-1102 GCF_001687245.7 Rhagoletis zephyria | reverse complement strand
CAACATCACAGCTCTTTCATGATATGTAATTACAAATTTAGTGTTTTATTGGAGTGCAGTTGCTCTCATTATTAGTAGAAGTCACTGGTCTACATCTCATGAGCTTATAGTACAGAGCACGCGCGTCTACTGATGACATGATCAACGTAACCAATCCCATAAAACCTCTGAAGAAACGAGAGTAAAATGCGCCGTGCATGTATAAAATGAATCCCCCATAAGTCATGAAATAGGCCAAGAAATCTATCTGACTTAAACATGAGTGGCCTGATTTGACGTTGTTTGGTCCACCTTGTAAATTTGGTTTGTAGTATGATAGAAGTATTTTTGACGTGATTAAAATCGTGACAAACAACAATAGAAACCAGTCATTATTTAAAATATTAAAAAGTGAAGCATTTAGCATTTTTCGATGACGACCACCAACCAATAAGGAGTGTCGTGGACATATGAAGAATAATTGCAGAAGTAATGTTCTAGAGAAATCCATTTTAAAAACTCATACATAAATGCAATTAGATAATTGACTGTTTCATAAGCTTAGCGGAAGATTATAGATGCTCAAGCAGACAGGNCTGTGTAACTTCAATACCACCATGTTAGATGTTCGTGTTGTACCCATGATGAAGAATATATTGCTAGCATAAATCTCATCATTAAGCTGACATAATAATTACTAACCAATCTATTAGCTTGTATTCTATTTTATAAACACTTCCAAATCAGTCCACGATAATTTGTCTTCGTTGCATTTCGTAATGTCTCAATGTTTTGCGTCTCGCGTCTCTTTTTGCATCACGCAAGTTTATTTACTACCAGATCCACCAGAATAGTATTAATCCATGATTTAAACTGCTGAGTACATACATAGTGATGAGTTACACTAACAAATCTATTCCTAGACGTTTTATAGCCTGTAATCTGTATTCTATTCGCATACAATGCTTTCATCTAATTAGTTACAAGGAAAATTGTAGCTCTTTGGAATACTTCCATGATTTTATCTGTATTGCTGAGACAATCAAGCGAAAGTCAAGGTTACAATGATCGTTTAGATTAGTTATGTGCCATGCTTCTGTAACGTTGTAATCACGCTTCACCT
>NW_016237866.1:0-1102 GCF_001687245.7 Rhagoletis zephyria | reverse complement strand
TTAAACGCCGTGTAGTATCAGCGTCATGAAAATGACAAACGCAGACATATATACTTGAGCGCCGCGAAGTGCGGGGGGTTGCATTAAATGACAATTAATTTAACTTTCATAGAATATCGCTGAACACGCGAGCAGCATAATTAAATTTATCTACATTTCAATTGTGTGATTGTGTGATTTCTCGCAAAAACTCTATAGGGAAATATGCTCGCACTTTTGCTATGCAGAGGAGTACTTTCTACAGTGATGAACTATTTTTTTTAGTTATTTATTAGTTGTAATTTTGTTTGTCTTCACACGTTTAAGCCAAGAGTTTAAAATTTGTGCTCAGGTGTATTAAATTCGTTACCGCAACTCAGTATTCATTATTTATGTAAATAGCTGTTGCTTCCATGCCAAAAAAGTTACAAACATTTAAGTTGGTCATTTTCTCAAAAAGTAAAATTTTTTATTTAGCAGATGACAGTCAAGCTTAGTTTTTTTTTTACAAATTTGTAGAAATTTCCAGCCAGAAACGATGTCAGCCATGAAAAATTCAACGTTGCTTTGGAAATGCCTGTAGGTAAATGCTTATTGATTATTGTCGGCAATGTTTGCCTTATTTATAGACAATTTGACAGAGAGATGGACATAAATTGCCAAACCGCTATTAATTTCATATGTTAATGCTGACAACTTTGACAGCTATTCATGGAAATCAATTGGCCATGCAATAATCTTCTTCCCGACGGCTTACTTACATATATACATATGTATGTGTGTACCTATGTATGTCCAGCAAACACAGACTCGTACGTAAGAGGTGCAACCGTTTAGGGAACTATGTTAGAATTTGATTAGATAATGATTAGAAAAACATGAGACATTAGAAACCAATTAAAATTCAACGCAAGAATACTATTAGAAATCTTACCTTTTTCTCGATATCCAGAACTAAATCCCTTTTTTTGTAGAGGATGTTACAATCCTCGACATTTTCACTAATCGTCTTCTAACCTACTACCTTAGTGAAACACATTACATACAATTTGAATCATTTTCTGCGGTTAAGTCAGTAATCAGTGGCGGATTTAAATATTTGCCGCCCCTAGGCAATTCATAA
>NW_016237865.1:0-1102 GCF_001687245.7 Rhagoletis zephyria | reverse complement strand
TTAACTTTTACCTACCAGCACAAAATTTCGCATAGTAACAAGACCAAACTGATCGTAGGTTATCCCGTAAAGGTGAACAAAAGCGTTCACAAAGTTGGCCATCTGAAAACGCACTCGCACATTGCCCATTTGGTTCTGACCTGAAACTGAAAGAATCTTTCATAGTAAGGACTATCAACTGTCAATTCGTTTAGTTTATTGATCATTAAAATGTGGGAAAATACTGAAAACAGATGAAAAAGGGCTCGAAAACCTTGAAATGAGTTGTAAACAGCAACCAAACTGCATCGAATGCGATTATTTATTTGCTTTGGAAAAAAGGTGTTTGAACTTGTCTTTTCAAACTTGTAAATGATAAATGAACAGTCTCCTTGCAATATAATTTTATAAAGGAGAGCACTGTTGGCAAGTGGAGCATGATAGTAAAAGTAAAAAATGAGGCAACTAAAACCAATCATCATCAGAAAAATGAAAATGTTAAAATCAATCAGACCAAAAGTAAGTGTCACAATGTCGTAATAAAGCAGTCAACTGAGGTTAGAGAAAGGAAGAAGATGCAACAACAAAAAGTGAACACTTTTTATTGAAAGTATAATTAAAAGTATTTTTATTTGTGTAAACTGTTTACTTGGTCTTCTCTGGCTGATGTCAATAACCAAACGGTGATAATTTTTGAAGAAAGACACGTCCCGAAAAGGAAACAAAGCCGACTTGAGCTGGGAAAACATTTTTATTGTGTATCCTAGTAAGTTTAAAAAATCAGCTGCTCTTCACTGTAAATTTTTTCTCAGAATGTCAATTTTAAAAGTAAGTCTTATTTTGAATTTTTGTCTATTAAACCTAATCTAAAATGTAATTTTTTACAAGTACATAAAAATAAAAATCATTTTTTCTACAATTCTTTGAAAAAAAATCATTAATAGTACTCTAAAAGCGGTCGTTTGCAACTGCAAGTAACCAAAAGTTGTTAAAAAATAATCTGCAATAAATATAAAAGTCGTACTTTTGAACAACAACATATCTGTTTTTAAATCTGTTTAATAATTTTAAGCGTGATTAGGAATGATTTGCTCCAAAGAAGAAGAAACTAAAAGCATAAATA
>NW_016237864.1:0-1102 GCF_001687245.7 Rhagoletis zephyria | reverse complement strand
GCCGCTTGGCTGTCAGCGATTTGCTTGCCACACCACTGCTCACATGCAACAAACTGTGTCAAACTACTGCGTACGTTTACCAGTATCAGCTTAAACTGCAACTTCAATAAAGTTTAGTTGAGCTGCGTCAAATTCATATGTATCTGTGTTTTCTACGCATCTTCTGTGCGAGTGGCATGTCAAAATGGTGCCGTCGCACGCGTTGCACTGGCGTTGAACTTTTCACGCTTTCGCGCATTTGCACCCAAAAAGGCGGATAGACAGGCGGACAGATGGACGGGTGGGAAAGCAGACAGCCCGGCTGGCACATAATCTAGTTGGAGATTAGTATCTATGTATCTACATAAAGGTAGCCCTTAAAATAGCAACATCACGTGCGGGCGTCTTATTTTATTCTACTTACAAAGTAAAGACATCCGCAAAAATTTAAAACTTAAAAAAAATCAGAGTCACTACCAGGGTTTAAGAAAAGTTTTGGATTCCGACAAAAATCTACCAAATTTTGATTATGACAAGCTATAACTCCGCGAGTTTATGAATTTATATATATAACTTTCAATAACATATCAAATTTATTAGATTTCAAGAAGGATTGTTGACTCGGTTTTTACAAAACGGTTTCCACCACTTTTTTTTTGTAATTTAGATTTTTCGAATATCGAATATTTTTTATCGAACAAAACGGTTTTTTCATTTCATGCAAACCTTGACCGCCCTATAAAAGTTATGAGTTTTTCGTAGTTTTGAAGGCTCATTCCAGTTTAATGGAAACAACACCTAAATAGCGGTAAAATTATGTATATCCTAGGTTATTTGGCGCCTATTTAAACATTTTATACGTGTTCGGCCGAGCTTCTCCCCCTATTCGCGTTTTACTTCTTGATGTTGTGACACAAGTGGGAGGATCTACATTATTACTTCACCTCCGAAGAAGCTTTTTTATGGCAGAAATACACTCGGAGGTTTACCATTGTCTGCCGAGGGGCGACTGCTATTTACAAAAAAAAGCACTACTCAAGCCCGAAGAATGTGAGAAAAGTGCAATAAATTATTAAAAAAGTTAAAATAAAATTGAACGTGAATTTTTCACTAATTTTTATTT
>NW_016237863.1:0-1102 GCF_001687245.7 Rhagoletis zephyria | reverse complement strand
GAAAATGTTACTTTCCTTGAACTCTCCATCGATCTCAAATTTTTGCTTTCAGATCAGTTCCGATGAACGGCTAGAACTCCCACTAGTAAAGCGAAAGGTATGAGACTAGTTGAGTTTTAAGGTTTCAAGATTTTCGCTGAGCTGACATAAGGCCCATCTGTCTAGTAGTAGACCGCATGTAGTCAGTGGAGCCCCACCATTTTCTTACTCGCCGATAGTTCGTCAATAGTGCCCAGTTTTTAGGGCTCATCGGCTATGCAGTTTCTTACGTTATGGTTGAGTCCTGAAATCTCAAAAGTCTTGATCTTAAGAGAAGCCAGGCATCCCTGACCAACATCACCTCTTACGATTTGCGACGCTGAGGCTCAAATGTCTTAGCAAGAACTCTTTAAACTTATCTAAGACATCCAGTACAAACGACATTCTGGTACAAACGAAAGAATATGACACTCCACTCGCTAAACTAAAAAGTTTCCTGGAGGCGATTTTCTGTAACTAGACTACGTTCGCCATACAAGACAAAAAGGTGAACTGCAAGAGCTACAACTTTGAATGATGGGCGGATATAAGTGGCGTCTACGAACACCCGGAAGAAACAAGTTCAGCAGAATCTGCCTGTACTTGGGATGAATAACAGTCGGAACTTCGCGAAGGGGATCAAGAACTGGCAAACATTTTTCTGAGTCTCATAAGGAAAAGAAAACGATTTATGAAAAATTATTATTATTTCAGGAAAAAAATATTATGGTGTCTGTAATTATAAAATTTTGCGTTATTGATGTAAAATTACCCAGACTGTAAGAAATATTTATATTGCATTAAATAGAATATTGTTTGGTAAAATGAAACGTGTTTTATTTCTTGTATAAAAACTATAAACTCTAAAATGTGACAGAAATAATAAAAATATTTAATTAGGAAGAAATTTTAAGTCTTGCATCAATTAAGAAATTATATTGGAGGTTATCTTTTTGATTTGAAACGTTTACATGCATACAACTACATAGCTTTTAATAGTCTATCGGTATTTTGTTTTAAGTACAAAGTTATTTTTGACCAATTAAAAGTAAAAATGTTTTAGCAAAAAATTGTTAGAAAACAT
>NW_016237862.1:0-1102 GCF_001687245.7 Rhagoletis zephyria | reverse complement strand
AAAGTAGTTTCGCTTTGTAAAATCAGTCAATAAATTAAATAGAAATTAGTTAATTAATCATAAATCAAAAACAAAATGAAGAAAAAACTATTTTACATTTATTTTAGCCCCCACTCCTGGGGAAATTTAAAAAAAAATGCTTAAAGGTTTGCAACCTTTTTTTTTTTGTATCAAGTAAAAACAACACACTCGTACTCATATGTACACGTGCTAAACATATGTATATCTATAAAATTAAAAAAAAAATATTTGTACGTAGTTGATTTATGTGAAGTGATTTGATCGAAACATAGTAATTTATGCTGTAATGTGAGCCTAGTTTAAGAAAATTTTAATTTTTATGAAAAAAATGTTACTTTTAAGAAGAAAAGAATTTAATAACTATTTGTGTGAACGCCTGTTCTGTTACCTTAAAATGAAGATACTAACGACTAAAATCGAACATGGCCGTACATAATCGTACATGGCATATGAGTAACATTTTCCATATTAAAATGTAAATTCTTATTCATTCGCAATCCAAACTTAAAACGAAAATATCCTGGGAAAATGTCCTGATCTAGAAAAACGGTATACATGTATTGTTTTTTTNACGAGCAAATCTCACGGTAGAGAAATAACGCGAGACTTAGACAAAAATCTCGCTAGAGACGTGTAAAACTCAATAGAGAATTATCTATTTGCACAAAAAGCATTAAGTTACAGTTAACCTAGCAAAGCTTTAATTATTAACTGAGTGAGCATCTACAATAATTTTGTTGGCCCTAAAAAGCACATAAATAGAACTTAATTCCCCAATACTACTTATCCAAATTCGACCAAAGTCCAAAAAGTGGGGCAGCTAACGTGACGACAAGCGATTTTTTTCAATGTTTACTCGGCAATATTTTAAAGCACAAAAACAAGCCAAGGTAAGCAGTAAAAAGTCTTCACTGAATGAATGTTTTGCTAAGCTACGGTTAAGCTAAAAACTAAAAGTGGCCTGAAATAGCACACAATGAGCGCAATAATACGAAAATATTTTTTCTTAATTTTTTCATTTGAACTCCGCTAGCTTGATTGAGCTGTCATACGTTTACCAATGTTATGAATAGATTCGTTG
>NW_016237861.1:0-1102 GCF_001687245.7 Rhagoletis zephyria | reverse complement strand
GAGGCCAATAAGATATATCTAAAATGAAAAATCTTGTTTATCACACCAGGAGCGCGGTAAATGAGATCAGATGCTGGCCAGACTTGAAATAAATTTCAAAGCGCTGGCTGACTGCGTGGCAGTGCTTTATTCAAAGCGTTTCCGCATGCGCACACAACATAATTATAATTTAACTTCGATAATTAGCCACTGTTGTTGTTATGTAACATTCGCTTGATATATATTTATGCTTTTTGTGTACATTGCGCACAATTCCTTCTTTAACTGGTATACTGATGCACAGTGGCACATGTACCTATAAGAGATAATAAGATTTATGACTGTGTTAAAACCAAAGTGTCGGTAGTGCACTGAAACACAAAGCAAACAGCGATATGCAACAAACAATTCTTATTCCACCAATTGGGAAGGAAGTAGGATACGCTCTCGATTTGTAATAATAGTTAAGAAGAGTGGGCAATTACAACGAAATAGCTTAAAACCGCTGCCTAATGCGGCTTTGCAAATGCATAACATCATTTTTTCTGGATGCTATGCAAGTGGGCCTAAAGCTAAGGTCCCACTATCGGCGCAAATAGCACAATATGTACGGATTTTTATTGTGCTTGATTGGTACATATTTCAAAAAATTGTACAACTACTTTTTGAGTGGTCCCATAATCATCGCATATTGTGACAATTATTTTCGGTGCAGATCAGTCAAATTAAATATTCGACGATAATCGGTACAACATGACCACACAATGCTGCTTAATTAATAACAAAAAACAAATTGTCGACTTTGATCGCGGAATGAGCGCCCGATAGAACTCGCCGCATTTTTTTACAATTTGATTGTTCTACAATGAGAAAAGGAGTGTTCACATTATCGCTACAGCAATATAAATTTTGATTGCTTATAGTCAGCCCAATTTCGACTCACATTGTGGCATTTCGAAAAATTGTGTTTGTTCACACTATCGGTTAATAAAATGCGCTGAAAATAGGCCCATTGTACCGATAATCGTAGCTTTACATATATAATAAATAAAATAAAAGTGTACTGAAAGCTACTGATTTTTATGGCATAAAAAAGTGTAAGATGCTAATTTCGCGTTAAAAA
>NW_016237860.1:0-1102 GCF_001687245.7 Rhagoletis zephyria | reverse complement strand
TTAATTATCGATAACTTCAAAATAAAACAACCATGTAAATAACAAAAAAAAAAGATACTTAAATTTTTGAGGCATTTTTTTTTCTTTTAAGTGAGCATATATGTAGTTCTCTATTGAAAAATCTTATTTTTCAAAACCGATAAAACGTACATAGATTATCGACTTTTTTAACAAATCATCGATAATTTTTAACTTTAAAAATCAGCGACGGTATTATTGTTACAAAAAAAAATATGAGAAACCGCGTCAATTGTATAAACACCGTCTAAGTAAAAAATTTATTTTTAGATACTGAAATGAAAAAAGTAACTAAAAAAGCGTAATTGCTATTTTTTCCTCATGACTTAAAAAATTTACTTTTATTATTTTCAGCAGGAAAGGTCTATTTGTTATTTTTTATTTTATTTTTCAAGGCTAAAATTAAAGAAAGTTGGTTTTTTAAGCACTGATTTTTAGGACTCCAAAATTTCCTCGGACGTTCACGATTTTTTTGGGATACTTCTTGCTTTACTTTACTTTGCATTTTTTGTGACTGTTCGGTATTTTTCGGGAACTTAAATATAATAACAATGCCTCGCGATTTGTAAAATTTTTGCAAGACTTTGCAAGATGTTTACATAAACGCGATTTTTTTTNAAGCTAGTCGCTGAAAATGGGGAAATCCATTTTAGGACCTCTATATGTAGGATTTTGGTCCATCTCATCAGAAATTTTTTTTCAGTGGATTAAAATTTCGACTTCTTGGTCAAAAATTCAATTTTAATACATAAAATTGTACGTATAAAATTTCATCAAACATAATTCTTGTCTTAGGAGACCTATGGCAAATTGAAGGAGGATTAAAATTGTTCACAAAAATATTGAGCACAAAAAAATTGCTAAGGTTCGCGAAGAGCGAAATTTCCGCAAATTTATGATATTATTATTTTTTACGCGGGAAGGTAGTTCTCCATTAAAAAAAATATATATTTTTTTTTTTCAAAACGGATACAAAAATGTATTTCCGACTAGCGAACTTTTTAACAAGCTTGTGTTTTTGGAATGCTAAAAAATACATTTTCAAAAATAAGCAACGGTTTTCAAATCGATAAAATTACCTGAA
>NW_016237859.1:0-1102 GCF_001687245.7 Rhagoletis zephyria | reverse complement strand
CCTGAATTTTGTGATAACATAGTCTGGGCGTGGTCCCGAATGAGGTGTAATTTAAGGGCTTTCTTTTTTATTTTATCATTTAAATACACTCGTGATCAATACCGTNGACGTAATACCTAACGGCGGTCCCGCAAGGCGAAACACAAGCTTCAGGCGTCGGAGTTAAGGGTTTAGTACGTAGGCGCACTGTCTCGCAAGTCCTGAATTTTGTGATAACATAGTCTGGGCGTGGTCCCGAATGAGGTGTAATTTAAGGGCTTTCTTTTTTATTTTATCATTTAAATACACTCGTGATCAATACCGTGTGCATGTTCGACATTTTATTACTTACAGTAGCATAACTTTTTTAATAATAAGCGGATTGCTTTGAAATTTTCAACAGTTGGTCCTTATTATCTAAGGTACAAAGCCTAGCATACAGAACGCAAGGCAACTCTCTTCACTCAGTTTGNTAAAGCCTAGCATACAGAAAAATTAACAAGTGATTCACAACAAAAACGCAAGGCAACTCTCTTCACTCAGTTTTGAACTTTTCTGTTTTGAGATTTTTGGAGGTATATATCAAGAGGATTGTGGAGACTCCTTTGCTTTTAATAGCGATTTTCATACGTCTGGGAATGTTCTCTACTGATTTTTCTATGATTTCGCTTGGAATATTACCTCATTATAATTTCACTCGCCTCCAAAGCTCTTCCATATTACTGGAGCTCGGTTGTGCTATGCTAATCCTCTCTTGACCACAGCGCTCAATTTTTCGATAGCTTTGAGGTCTGGGATTTGTGCTGGCCACCATGTTAGACGTTTTTCTTGGCATGGTGTTTTTGAAGATGTTGATGAGGTCGTTCCCAAAAATATTATTTTTTTATCGCTTTGGAAACAATTAATTTTCGTTCCATCGGACCATATTACCCCTTTTCAGTCCAAAAGCTCCAATTGTCGTGACTTTTACAAAATTTCAGTGGCTTGGGATGTTTTACTTGCTGGCATTTGGTGCCATGGGTTAATATAAAAGGTATAATGAACATATCCTCCAAACAAATTTGCGGAATAAGCTGTTTGCCAGCAGGACGGAGAACCAAAGGATTCTGAAAATATTCGACAC
>NW_016237858.1:0-1102 GCF_001687245.7 Rhagoletis zephyria | reverse complement strand
AACAATCCTAGGGGGTGGCGGCATTAAAAATCCGACCTTATTTTTTTTGTACATACATTTTTGGACCACTTTAATGTACATACATATATACGCATGAAAAAATAACTTTAAATTTCTGCTTANATATAAAATACATGGAAAACTTTGAGCGCTTTGAGCACTACGTAAATTATTTTTTATTTCAAAATAAAAAATATGGGTATATTCTTTTCGGTATATAACAATCCTAGGGGGTGGCGGCATTAAAAATCCGACCTTATTTTTTTTGTACATACATTTTTGGACCACTTTAATGTACATACATATATACGCATGAAAAAATAACTTTAAATTTCTGCTTAAGCTTATTTTTCGTGTTTAGTAACACACCAAAGCCCAAAACATAAAAAATTCAAGTATCTACTTGCAATAATTGCCCGGCAATACCCCTTCTGCTTGTACTCATATCAAGCAAAAGCAGGATTGCACACAAAATAAGCAGCAGAAAACAGAAGTCAGAACAATACATACCAACCAAATAAAAAATTAAGCGCGAAAAATATTCTTACTTATTGGCTAAACAAAAAGAAGTAGCAATAAATACTGCATATTTATGTATGTAGGCTAACCGAGTGGTAATTTTAAATAAAAGCCGATTATTTATTTTAACAATTTATTTAGAAAAAAATGCGAGTGTCCACGTGAGCAGTTTAACGACTGTTCAGTTTGGCGGTTATCGAGCGAGTGTAAAAAATGTTCTGTCCGTTTATTATCGTCCTTTAGTTTGTCTTCTGTCTCGTTGTCAGGCAGGGTTGCAGTAAATAGTGTCGTTTTGGGTTGCCGTCGTGTTACTGTCCCACATTCGGCCATCCTGCGTTCTCATTCGTCCCGAATGAGGGGTTCCACTTCTTCAGATACTCGGCTACGGTTGTGGTGCGTGCTGGCCCTTCATGGTCGCCAACTTTCTGCACTTCATATCGACAATGGTTTAGTTTCTCGGTCACTTGGTATGGTCCTAGGAACTTTGGCTGTAAACGTAAGCCGGAGCCGAACCGAGTGCGCTTGATGGCGACGAGTTCCCCGACTTCATACTGTTCTTCTTGCTTGCGCTTGCTATCAAAAG
>NW_016237857.1:0-1102 GCF_001687245.7 Rhagoletis zephyria | reverse complement strand
ATATGTATATCCCCCTTTTACAATCTCATTTATATATACTTTACTCTGACCACCTTCCATAGATACCTATGTCTGAATACCGAACTTCAAGTTCATGTAACTTATGGTTCCCAATTTATGGCTGATTAAAAATCAAACGCCTACGGGCTGTGCCACGCTCCCTTTTATAAACTCATTCATATACACCTTACTATAAGCACATACCATGTGACTTATGGTTTTAAAGTTATAGCTGATAAAAACTTCCACGCCTATGGGATCCGCACCATCTTTTACAAACCCATTTATATTTATCTTTTTATAAGCACCTACCATAGCTATACCTGCATACCAAATTTCAAGATCGTGCAACATATGGTTCCGAAGTTATAGCTAATAAAAATTTTCACTGATATGGGATATTCCACGCCCCTTTCACAAACTTCTATAAACACCTACCATTGATATGCCTTCATACCAAATTTCAATTTCATGGGACTTATGGTTCCGAAGTTATAGCAGATAAAATATTCCACGCCTATGGGATGTGCCACGCCCCTTTTAAAATCACGTTTATATATACCCTCGTATAAGCACCTATCATTGATATGTCTGCATACCAAATTTCAAGTTCGTGTAACTTATGGTTGCGAAGTTATAGCTGATAAAAAATTCGGCGCATATGGGACGTGCCACGCCCCTTTTAAAAACTGGTTTATATATACCTTCGCATGAGCACCTACCATTGATATGCCTGCATACCAAATTTAAAGTTCGTGGGACTTATAGTTCCGAAGTTATAGCTGATAAAAAATTCGGCGCATATGGGACGTGCCACGCCCCTTTTAAAAACTGGTTTATATATACCTTCGCATGAGCACCTACCATTGATATGCCTGCATACCAAATTTAAAGTTCGTGGGACTTATAGTTCCGAAGTTATAGCTGATAAAAAATTCCACGCCTATGGGATATGCCACGCCCCCTTTTACAAACTCGTTTATATATACCCTCCTATAAGAACCTACCATTGATATGTCTGCATAACAAATTTCGCGTTCGTGTGACTTAAGATTCCGGAGTTATAGCTGATAAAAAATTCCACGCCTATGGGATGTGCCAC
>NW_016237856.1:0-1102 GCF_001687245.7 Rhagoletis zephyria | reverse complement strand
TAAATACATAAATAAAAATGGATTTTTTAGTGTATATACAAGTACATTCCTACATATATCCAAATAAAGAAATACAATCTTCTAATATAAAAAAATGTCATGTAGTTTGTGGTCGAACTCCTCCTAAACGGCTCGACCGATCTTTATGATTTTTTTTTGTATATATGATAGCAAAAATTGCATTATACCTACATTTCTAAAAAAAAAAAATAGTGGGCTCTATAGAGGAACTTATAGAGATTACAACAATTTTTTTTCTTGGTGGAAACAAAAAATGTAAGTTTTATTCAAGGCCAAAAAGTCGAAAAATTGATTTTTTAAACTTAAATGTCTCGTAAACCATTAATCACATTTCAAAGACTTTTATGTCTCTTTTGACATATAATAATGGGCATAAATTTGTTTATACCTGACTGTAATGTCAAAAAATGTAAACAAAGAAATTATTATTTATGGCCTTATAACAATTATATTCAACAATTTTATTGAGCTTGAGGCCGTTTCTTATTAAAACTGTTATTGAAAATCAACAATAATTTACAAAGGTAGCAGTTATAGCTGCTATTTCGGAGATCAACACATCTTCTCAGTGACCGGGGTTGAAGAAATGATGAGCAGATTTGGTGATCTCCGAAAGGGAAGCTATAACTTTTACCTTTGTAATTTATGGTTTCTTTTCTACAACATTTTTCATTAAAAACGACCCCAGGCCCAATAAAATTGTTGAATTCCTTCTAATAACCGGTAATTGAGGAAGGCCTGGGAAAATGTTATAAGCCTCGATGTTCTTTATTCCGATGCATCGAAACATCGATGTATCGATGTTACTGCTCAAAATTTGCATCTCTATCTGCCCTGCACTGTTCTACACTACACTCGTCGAATAGACCTAAAACCTTTTGTTCCTTTTTCATTTGCTTCTTTGTTAATGGTTGCATTTATACGTACTTAAAGATAGAAGATAGGTCTCGACATCCCCTACGCTGTATCACGAGAAAAACAAGGTAAATTCCTCTCAATTCGTCGGCCATGATTTTTTCTGACGTTTACGGGCATTTTAAAATCATATAAAATTGAAAATAAAAAAATTAAATTGCTCACA
>NW_016237855.1:0-1102 GCF_001687245.7 Rhagoletis zephyria | reverse complement strand
ATTGGTTTTATCTGGGCCCAATAACTCGGCCACTTTGCACATATTTTCAGCAGTTATTTTCAGCTCACTTGTATAATACACTTCATCCACGTGGAAGACAGTGCAATTCGCAAAGGCAGATGAAACGTGGACGAAGGATTCTAGCTTAGACATATTTTTCGCCAATGTTATTAAATCCATGGTAGCGCGCACATTTATAGCTAATGCATTGTAGAGTGGTTCATTAAAGCGGACCGTAGCTGCGCTGTGTATGACTATTTGAGTCCCATCAATTAAAGTTTGGCGATCAGCTGGTGAAATGCCCAAATTGGCCAGAAGGCAGTCACCCAGAATTGGTACTATACGTTTTTTTGCCGATGGTTTTTTACGATTCAACTCGGCAAAAAGCTTTAATTTCAAAACAATTATGTAAATGTTTGTACTTTTGTTTTATTGCTTAATATCAAATTTACCGGATTTTTGAACATAGCATCTATGCGGTCTTCAACACTTTGCTCCTTTTTGGGGCGTATTAGTATGTATATACATTTTACTTCTGTGGCACGTAATATTTTTTCAATAAAAACTAAAAGCAAAAGATGGAAGAGAAAAATTATACATATAAATTTGTTTACATTTATGTACGGGTATGTAAGCAGATTAACAAATAAGCAGCGTGCCAATTTGCTGTATACTATGTTTGCGGTTAAGCATGAAGAAAATAGTTAGGCGATACACAACAATTATCATAATGGGCCTCATGCATAAAGATAATTATTGTTTCTTGGCCCCCGAAAAACCCCAAAAAAGTGCAATAAAGGATTTCCAAGGATTCTATACAATTTCTATTTAGATGGAAAACTTTGAGCGCTGTGAACCTTTATATTTTTTATTTAAAAAAAATATGGGTATATTTTTTCGATTTAGAACAATCCTAAAGGGTGAAGTCGTTAAAATTTTTAATTTACTTTTTCGCATTCATTTTTTTGGGCCACCCTTATCTACATATTAGCATTTGCCAGCGTATCCGCCCGCATGATACGAGTATGAATAGAATGTTACACCTGAATCTCAATCTGCTACCAATAACCGATGCTCTTACTATTAAAATATTTCATTTATC
>NW_016237854.1:0-1102 GCF_001687245.7 Rhagoletis zephyria | reverse complement strand
TTCGCCTAAAAAGCATCACCGACTGCCGAAGAAGAAGGCCTCGAAGAAAACGGTCGTGGTGGTGGTGGCGCCGCACAAAAAGTGATCCATCTTTTAGCCGACAGTTTTTTCGAATTTTTTTGGGAGGTAGCACATAAACGAAAAACAACTTCGTCTTTCACCTGAGAAGAGTTTAATGGTAAACAAAATAAAACTTTGCAAACATTTTTTTCCCAAATTACAATTTACATTCCTGCTCTGAAGCCAACAACGTTTTCAGCTTTTTAACCGCAATTGCCACCAATCTTTGCTCTAGTTTTTGTGCTTTTAAAGCTGCCTCATCTTGGTTCTCTGTGAGTTCTTCTTCGCTCTCTAGGTAATCGATGTGCTGGTAGTTGTAATCAAATTCGTCTTCCTCGGTGGTAGAGTGGCGTCAGTTGCCTAAAAATTAGATGGACGCTTGAAAAGAGTGCCAGACTGTAGAGGTACACTGCAAAGGGCAGATATGGACTGGGAAGATCCGTTGAGGAGGAGTAGCACATTAAGGTGGGGTACAGTGAACTGAACGCAAAGTCGATTGGTATAAAAGTGAGGAATAAAAAGACAATGTTTACTTTTTCAATAAGAATGTTTAGCAGATTAATCTGAAAAAATGTAGTAGATAATGTTAGATTAGAGATTTATTATTGAGGCTTGTGGGACGTGGTAAAGTATGAAAAGAATCTTGGATCTACAAAAGTGACACAAAAAAAATTTTCTGCACACAAAAAGCACATTTTTGTTTGAGTTGCTTTGTTTTGGTAAAAAAATCCAAAATCCAAACTACAAGATTCTGTCAGTAGATGGAGAGGCTGGTGCTTTAGATGGATGAAAAAAACAAAAGCGTGTTTTCCTCGCTCCTCAAGTTCTTGTTTAGTGTTCTCATCCCATCCTCGAAGCTTTGCATCTCCCCCCTCTCTAAATCAGTCTCTAATCTTCATTTTCGGTTAGCTGCGAAGTTTTTTCATTGTCATCCTTATCACCATCAAGGAAACTCATCTCTTGTATAGGCAATATGCCCGCCTCATCCAATTATGCTCCTCCTCGATTGCTGGCCCACTTTCCCCAGCACGTCCTCCTCAAT
>NW_016237853.1:0-1102 GCF_001687245.7 Rhagoletis zephyria | reverse complement strand
TGCAGCTACTTTACTCGTTCAGGTGTTGCTGGCCGAATCGACCAAAGCCACCGCTGCAGGTGTTGTGGTCGTTGCTGACATAAGCAAAGTTGAGTCTGTTTTTAGCTGCGCTGCAGTAAGGTTCTGAAAAATTCCTGGTTATTACTTAGCAAAAAATCGAAAAATCTAAAAATAGTGAAAAATGAAAGAAGAAAAAATTAAAACGTTTTAATTCGATTCGCGTTACGTAACAGCAAAAATTTACTTGAAATTAAAAAAAAAAAAATGCTTGTGTGCAACGCGTAACGCCGCGCATGCGTTTGAGTGCTTTTCTACGCATTTTGAAATTTTAATTATTTATTGTAGTTTTTATTCCAGGCATATTTTGCAAATTTCTCAAATTGTTTTCCTCCATATTTGAAAAATTGTACACGCATATACTATGTACATGCATACATATGCAACCGTGTACATATTTGCAATGTATTNGCGCGTACTAGTTTATTCGCATGTGTACGTGCGTGTGTATGTGTGTGTGCGTTTAGCAATACATATATTTAACACAAATTTTACTTCTTTTCCACTTTGCTATTGACTGAAGCAATTTGTAACATTTTCGTTCGTTCGTTCGTGTTGTTGTTGTTATTTAGTGCCTGCTTCACTTCGAAAACATTGTTGTGCTTTTTCAATCACTTGTTTTCTATTATCTCTTTTTATTACCCCCCACGTAGCTCCAACGATTTAAAGTGGAATAGAAATTTTTGCATCGAAGCTGTGTCAACTTCAACAGAAATCAAAACTGATAAAAATTGTTTTTCAAGGTAAGGAATATATTGCATAATATTCGAAAAAGTTGGCAACATACATGTGTACATAATACCTAGCGTTTCATGAATCAAAAACTTTATTTGCGAAAAATATGCATGAACAAATAATCACCTAAAAAAAAGTTGGTAATTTACATACATCGGGACTTTTTTAAGTGCCGCGAAAAAATATATTTGAAAAAAGTACATTTCTTTCGGCATAAGGTTACTCGGTTAATTCAGAACTTTTAGAATCAATTACTTCTACATTTTTTAAATAAATGTGTTTGGAAAATATCTTATGAGCAACTATTGGG
>NW_016237852.1:0-1102 GCF_001687245.7 Rhagoletis zephyria | reverse complement strand
AGAAAAATGTTTGCTTAATTTATTTTTGTTTTTTATACGTTGCACATTATTGTGAAAATTTACAATTTAAGCCCATAATTAGACGAAAGAAATACATTTTTTTCATTAAGTTGCGTTAAAAGGTTTCCAAGATACAGCACTTTAAAGAAAGGTTGTATGACTTTTCCTAAAATTTAAGCCCCGTGTAATTAGGCAACCCTACGTCATATCGGCAAAATATGCTGCACGTTTATTCACGTCACCTAGANACCCTGAGAGGTCGCGCACAGAGGTGGCCGCGGTGATATGAAATGCCTCTCATGTGACCTCAGATTCGTAATCAACGAACCAATAAACTCCCTTGTACGAAGTCTCGTTAAAATCGATAAATGACTTCATAGCTGCTGGCCCATAGTATATTCTAACGTTAAACACCAAAGCAAAATTCAATTGTTATTCGATATTCGATGAAATAACTATTTGCATTTTGCGAAAACAATTTCTTTTGAGGGTTGCGGTACTCCGATTTTGGTCAAAAGTGGTTTATAAGATTTCAAAAATCATGTAAATATCCATAATTATACTTTAACTATTGTCTCCCGCTTAAAAATCTATCTTGACAACCCTGCTTAATATGCATATGTAGATACATATAGTAGCAATAATTGCCCTAATACAGTACACATGTTATTCAGACCATAAGAGGTCGATGATAACGTGCATAGTGTTGCCAGATACGCTTGGATGGTATAGTACGCTTGTATTTACTGGCATAAGGGTGGTAGGAACTGATATCTAGTACCAGGTCAATGAACTTTCAACAAGAACACAGAGACAATATCCGACTTTGAATGCCGAATATATACTAACAAATTTCCCTGCGAAATTTTCCGAATTTTGCGAATTTTTTATTCTTCTTCACATCACTCCATGAATTTATTTCATTTATTATTTCAATAGTTAGTAAAAAAAATAAAATAAATATTTCAATAAATAGTTTATTAAAGAACTTCAGCACTAAAATCAAAACTATTTTATCGGGAATAATTTATCTGAAAGCTGGTTTAATATGCTATCCAAAAATCAAATAAAATGACAAGCCGTCGGCGGAAGAATGATTGCA
>NW_016237851.1:0-1102 GCF_001687245.7 Rhagoletis zephyria | reverse complement strand
AAAAAAAAAATGTTTCGTTAGTAATCACTGCAATGTCAATAGCGATAAAAATTAAAAATCGATAACAATCAATAACAACAATTATCTAAAATATCGATAAATTTAAATACTTACCTATAAATAATTACATATTTCCAATTAAAATGGTTAATTTCCATGAGGCAGCCCAACTCCTCGCCAGATGTCTTATACGGCGTTTCCACGATTCGTAATTCGCTTTATAAGTAATTCGCTAAGTAATTGGTGAACTACCCTGTTTCCACGACACATTCACAAATCGTCTGGCATCTCTACTTCTTTTGCTTGTTCTTCGCTAATTTATTACTATTTTTGTGTACAGCAAATATCGAAGATGGAGCAAAAATTTAAGTTAATTTTAATTTATATAGAGAATATTTTATTTATTAATTTCCCAGTAATTAGAAAAAGTGTCAGCAAATGGGACCAGGCCGGTGAAAATGTCGATATATTTCCGATAGNAAAAAATTTGTATTGCAAATTACGTAATTCGAAGGGTAACTTGATGGCAAATGACGAATGGGAGAGCGATTTACGAATGAGATAGCGGATTACGAATCGTGGAAACGTCGTATTAGCCCACAAGTCAGCGGCTGAAGCGTTTTCTGTTATAACAATAAAAAATATTGCCCATAATGACATGTACTCACTAAATTTCATCTAAGAGCCAACATCGCCGCGCTCGCCAATTTGTTACCACTTCTCTTGAGCACGAGTTTACCGACTTTTTATGTCAACTAAACTATGAACAAGGTTTTTATTGTGCAACCAACGCAAAAATTATAATCAATTCCGAACGCACGACAGAATGTGCGAAGCAGCTTAGCGGGTGAGAATTTTCAATAATAAAAGCATTAATAAAGAGCGTGTGAAATGGCGGAAATATAGAACATAAAATTTATGCTATGTTTTCGTAAGCGATTTATGGAAAAATGAATGATTGTAAAAAATGCGAAAAGGAGTGAAGTTGCAATGTTCTGCTGCGTGAAGCGGAAAATACTTTCAAAGAAAGTGCGTGTAGAGATATCTACATACATTTTTACTACGAGTATTTTAAAAATGTTTATTTTGCTGCCATTTTATG
>NW_016237850.1:0-1102 GCF_001687245.7 Rhagoletis zephyria | reverse complement strand
CACTGTGTTCGTTTACGCTAATCTCCGAAACCGCTTAACCGATTTAAATAAAGTTTTGTTGGTGTGTATTGTTGGTTCCAACTTAAAAGATAGGACAGTTTTGAATTCCAGAAAAAATATTTTTTTTTTTCATCGAAATTTTTTCTATGCTCCTCTTAACGTGATTATCTTAATATATAAAAGTCCCGTGTCACTGTGTACCGATTTTTTGAAATTTTGGATACCTACTGCTACTTTCGATATATTAAGGTTACCTATCTGTATATATGTATATACACCCAGAATGCAGTTTTTTTTTCATATTAAATTTTTAAATTAAATATAACGAATGCGTGATAGTTTTTTTTAATGGAAAAAATGCTGAAGAGTGTCAGTATGTAAAAGACCTATTCTGGTGGGTGGACTCCTCCTAAACGACCGAAAAGATTTTAATGAACTTTGTTTATGTGTTTGAGTAGGTCCCTGTACACTTTAAGTCCACAACTTAAAACGCAAGGTGTCGCTGGAGTCGAGTCATTACTCAAAATCATATTTGTGATCCGATTTGACTTATATTCGAGATATATTTGTATTGGTAACGATAGGGGCAATACTATTGCAAAGAAAGAAGCGCAAGGTGGCACTGGAGCCGAGTTATTGCCAAAATCCGTCAATTCGGAGGCGCCAGGGATCAAGTCAAATCAACCAACAGAACCATTGCGGTCCTTGCTTTACGGTGACTAAGCAGAATGTGGATACACACCAGTTTAGAAATTGCCACCAACTATACTATACAGATTAAAGGACGATTCACTATCGAACCGCAGGGACTTCTTCCCGGTATAACGCTTTCGTCAGGTTATTTAAGACGGCAATGGAGGATATGCTTTCTATCGACCACAAAATCAAACTTGAACGTGAATTGCTGGCGAAAACGTTGGACCAAATATTTCACTTCAAAAATTAATTTTGGGCGGAACGCAGTTCGCCGGGTCTGCTAGTATATTAATAAAAACTCAAACGTACATACTGACTGACATAATATACGTGCAACCATTTACCTTGACAAAAATACCAATCAAACTAAGGGTAACGGACATTTACGTGCATCACTGCCAACCAC
>NW_016237849.1:0-1102 GCF_001687245.7 Rhagoletis zephyria | reverse complement strand
AATAGTTAAAAAAATAATTGCGTATTATTGTTCGGAATCGCCTGAAGATAAGCAGAGTTTTCCGGTCGAAAAACATTGATTTTCCAAAATTCTATATCATTTCCCATTAAAAATACGTGGAAAACTTTGAGCGACCTCTTAATATTTTTTGATTTCAGAATAAAAAATAAAGGTATATTTTTCGGTATAGAAAACTCCAAGGGGGTAAGTGCTTAAAAATGCCGACTTTACTTTTTCACATGCATTTTTGGACCACCCTAATGCATATGCATGCATTTTCCAGATCAATATATTTTTTCTATTTAAACTGGAAATTCTATAAAATTTTAAATACTAATTAATGAAATTGTCATATAAATAAACTCTATGTCGANGTAGCCATATAAATAAACTCTATGTCGAAAAATAGGCGTTGTTAGTAATAAATGCTATTGAAACTCAGGAAGAATGTCGAACCTTCGGTGTCTGTCAGAGTAACACATCAGTCGCAGAGGGTTAGTCATCCGTTCAACGTGTTTCTTCATACTTCGGGTGGCCATTGCGTATACGTAATCTAGGCAATAGTTTAGGGGCTTTACAATTGAATATGCACGTATTTGTATTATCTTTAGTTTAACGAAAACAAAAAAACCAAATACCGTGGACACTAGGGGCTTTCGGAAAGTATTCAACTCGAAACCTTATGATGGTAGTTGAAGAAGAGCAAAGTCCATGTGTAGAAGGCCTTGGATTCACTTGGAATCGTCAATTGGCTGCAGTTGTGCTATGTTGGCCTCCGTCAAAACCGCTTAGCCGCCAAACAAATAATCACAAATTTTGTTGCCTTATTTACAATCATTTACGTTAATGAATAAGCTCATTTGCATAGCTTAATTGCACAGATACAGTAATTTGTTTGCAAAGCAATTTCAGTTCTCTGGCCACAATTTTCGATTACATGCGATTTTATAATTGGTTATTGCTTTCCATTTCATTTACTTATGTACATATGTGTGTATGTATGTTTTTACACGTTAGGACAAATACATACAAATATGCAGCCAATTTAAATGTATTAAAATTTTAATTGTGGATTACGCGGTGGTAATGGCGAATATTTGAT
>NW_016237847.1:0-1102 GCF_001687245.7 Rhagoletis zephyria | reverse complement strand
CAGTGAGCGAAAGTGTTAATTCCTTTGAAAGTTGTTGCTCAACCGAAACCTAATAGACTGCAGTCGTTATGACATCAAGAAGAAGCTAGTTATACTGTTGTATCCACCAAAATTACTAAAAATGTATCTAAGTATGTACATATTTACTTATGTACATATGTAGTATGTACATTGTTGTTCAAATCTAAAAAGGCCTTAACTGAAATTTGTATTTTTTTTTTAAATGGGAAGCAAAAAACCTAAACGTAAAGGATAAACTCTGTGTAGGGTCTTTTGTAAAGTTCCATAAGATCGATGGTTTCTAATTTCCTGTTCCAAAATTTTCAGTGAAGATGCGCTTTAGAAAAAGCAAATTAATGATGCCAAAAAAAAAAAACGATTTATAAAAGATGTAAACTACGGCCTTTTTACATTTCATTAACGATTTTCTGGCGAAAAAGAAGGCAGGTGGCGATTGACAATTCTTAATTTTTTTACTTGTCACTTACCGTAAAACTTATGTTTGCCTGCTAATATTTAGGCTCATGGGCCGCAAACGATTAAACTGTTAGTGCTCGTTGTTTTAGTACACGGTCAAATTTGGATAGAACAATACATGCATTGTTTCTGACCCAGACCCAAAAATCAGTTGGATAGTGTGAATATTTGTATAAATGGCCATTGGCGGTCATCGATCAGTATCAGTTGAGTTGTAAGCTTTTGTGGATTAGCAGGCATCCCTAGAATCGCTGGAAAAGAAAGGAGCTAAACTGTCTCGNTGGATTAGCAGGCATAATTGGAATCGCTGGAAAAGAAGGAACTAAACTGTCCCTTACATATAAATCAAGGGATTACGAAATGAATACACTTATCTGTGCTTTTGTCCTTTTCGCATTTCTGGCCCCCAGCCAGGCGACTTTCGGGAAATTGGCGTTGCTTGCAGGAGGTGGCAGTAGTGGCGCCAGTTACGGTCCTAGCTATGGACCTGGATATGGTGGTGGTTACGGTGGCAGTTATGGTGGCGGTTACGGTGGTTATGGTGGCGGCTATGGCGGTGGCTATGGTATCACACCGTACTCCAATGGTGGTGAGAACATTGTCAAAGTGATTAAGGTATCTGTGG
>NW_016237846.1:0-1102 GCF_001687245.7 Rhagoletis zephyria | reverse complement strand
GTTTTTTTTTTCTATTCTTTTGTACTTAATCGTTTAACACCTTTTTAACTTTTATGCCTGCAGTCATTTCATGGCTATTCATTCATTTATAAGTTTTTTTTTTCGTTCTTCGTTTAACGTTTTTTCTACTTGCGGTCTAAGTTTACGCTTTGAAACTGCGTCTCTGGCGGCATTTTAATTTGGATCTCGTTCTCACTTTTTCTATATAGGTATTTTTTCATTATTTACAGCGACCGCTTAATGCTTAGTATTTGATATTTAAATACCATAAATGCACACATATGTATGTACATACGTACAAATTTTCTCACTCCGCTTCTGTTTCTTATTTTTGTGGCGGCTTAAGCTTTACTATTCCTCTGTCGTCGTTTCTATCGGCAGCTCGTTTAAGCTAAGCTTCATTCTCTTCAATTCACCTTCGCTTCGGGTAGCACCTTTGTTACTTTGTTTTTGTTGTTTAACAGTTCATTTTTATTGTGATTATTATTTGAATGAATGCGCTTTAAATTTATTAATTATTCAAATCCGCACAGATTATATGATAATTTATAACGTTAAGTTGTCGCGTTCACTTATGGCAAACGTTAATACGCTAAATCGGTCATATGCGTGCATTTGTATATGTATGTATGTATGTGCATATGATTACCCAGTAGGAAAATTCTTAAGGAACAACACAAATTTTGTTTGTAAGAGATGGTTATCAGGATGTAGAGAACAAAGGTGGCGCCCATCTCGGTACCGCTATCCTGCTCTCAGTTAATTTGTCAGAATCGCTGTTTGTATGACGTCACACTTGTGCAACTTGTTTACTGTTTTCTTGCAAAATTTTTTCTTCTTTTTCCATTCTTGCTCGCAAATGCGCCAGTGTGACGTCACACAAAAATTATTCCCAAAAATGCTCTCAGATGGGCGCAATATTGTATTCTATCGACACGAAATGTAAAGCCTCCGAGTATAATTCTTCTGTGAGAAATATGTAAGCCGATTGCGGCATAAAACCGCCACCTAGATATTCCCTAAGTCAAAGCAACGACTTGCTTGTAGTAGGAATAATAGCTCTGATCCAATACTCCATGAACTTACAGGTTTTTACACGAAC
>NW_016237845.1:0-1102 GCF_001687245.7 Rhagoletis zephyria | reverse complement strand
ACATATTTATGCACGTGCACTAGGGCGGGTCGAAAAACACAAAATGTATTATACGAAAATTGTATAGGTCTTAACAGGTGCTATTTTAATGAGCTCGAAAAATAGAAAATAAATAAGAGTGGCAATACCAATTTTTTAAAAAGTTATTCCTATCATAAAATCATAAAAAAATAAATTGGGCAAATTAAAAGTATCTAAGTAACATCAATATTTTAATCAATTAACCATTACTTCCTACCTAATTTTTAACCGGCTTCCAAAAAAGGAGGAGGTTGTAAGTTCGTCGGAATATTTTTTTTTTGTTTTTGTTTTTTATGTATGTACCGCATAACTGTGGACCACGTCAACCGATTTCGAAAATTTTTGCATCGGAAAGGTAGTATCTCAGAGCTGGCCCCATACTAATCTGGTTTAGATCCGATCATTGGATCATGATATATATATATGTATATAAATATATATATCTTTTTACTAAAAATTACTTGTTTAATTTATTAAAATTTTGCTGTTACTTACTTTTAATTTGCCCCATTTATTTTTTGTATGATTTTATGATGGGAAATAAGTTTCGGCCTTGATCTACATATGTAAGTCGTTGNAAGAATAAGGGATTAAAATAGCACCTGGTGAGACTTGTAAAATTTTCGCATCAAACATTTTGTGCTTTTCGACCCGCCCTAATGTGCATATACATATGTATAAATATTAGAGTATTTATGTAAAAATAAGCTGCCAGTGCAGTGCACTTTGTGGCTTCGTTAATCGTTTAACGCTACACACGCTTCATTTGATATTAAACACAAAATTGTGGCCAAATGCAATACTAGCAGCAAACATACCTATGCACATACATACGTACATATGTATGTACGAGTACGTATGTACATCCCCGCTTAAATGTGAAAACGCATGAATCCTTTTTAGTTACGCACAGCTGGGAGCTGTCTGGCGTGGTCCGCAAAGCTTTTATTTATCTGCATTTGTAATTTTTCCATTTACCTATATACCTATGAACATATGTATATATATGGTCCACAGTTCTAATTATGTATGTACACACATACATATGTACGCATAAATCCAGTCCATTTAATGCTCAGAT
>NW_016237844.1:0-1102 GCF_001687245.7 Rhagoletis zephyria | reverse complement strand
TAAATCTGACTACTTCGGACTTTTTCTGACTATTTCTGGGAGATAAGGATCGCTCCTATTGTATATAGAAGAAGTATACAAAAACGAGGGAGTGAATTTTACATGCGGGTCCGTATCTTTTTTGTATCAACGAAGTTATTGGTATAGTATGTGAGCCTAAGAGCTATACCGATCGGTATTTATGTACTTACTGGGGATGCCAATTTTCGGGGTTTTGTCGATCCCGGGATCTTTGGGATCTGAAAATACAATCCCGGGATCCCGGGATCGTCCCGAAATTCAGGCAACAGTGCAACACATCTGTGATCATCCTATTATAGTATTTTAATCAGACTGATATAACAAAAAAAAGTACAATTTATTGTAATTCATTTACTTATTTATTAAGGCGACAAATCAGTACTTTCAATCAACAAAAAACAAACATAAAATTTGACAAACAGATATGTATTATCGAAAAAGTCTGCTCTCCTTGTGTAACTCAAGAACTACGTATTTATTGAACTAATAAAAGTAATTTTGAGCTCAATATTTGCAAAAAATAGTCGGGCTGTTACGTTACAGAAAAAGAATGTTACGTTACCTGTGCGNGAATGTTACGTTACCTGTGCGCAGGGTTCGTATTTGCCTCATTTTAGTCCCTCGCTCGCTCGTTAGTTTGCTCTGAGCTAGCGCAAGTCACGAGCAACAAGCGAGGCTGTTTGCAAATGTACGAGCGCACGCGCTGCGCAGCCAGCGAGCGAGTAAGCAAACGAGGGCAGCGCAAGAGTAGAGCGGCAAGCAAACGAGGGCCTCATTAGCTCTGCCCTCGCGAGGCACTCATTTGCAGCAGCAGACGAGCGAGGCGAGTAAACGAGCGAGGCAATTGAGGCAAGCAGATTAGACAGGCAAACGCGTTGTTTGGTCGGCAAAAATGTATGGGATAAAAATTGCAGCAACTAAGAATTTCGAGTAAAGGATTATATGCACGCTTGCAGATATGTATATACAAATATGTTTGTATATATTTATGTATATATTCTCATGCACAGAAGAATAGACTCGTGCTATTTTGACCAGTTTTATCTACTAGGTAGGCACATATGTGCTTACATATCTATGT
>NW_016237843.1:0-1102 GCF_001687245.7 Rhagoletis zephyria | reverse complement strand
AAAAAAAAAAAATTTTGGTAAAAATTTAGTAGTAAAATTTCGAGTGTTGCAATGCATTAGCCATTGTGGACAATCAGAATTTTTCCTGGATTTGAATGTAGAAAAAGGGGATCTCCAGTAAGAAGCACAAAACTTTCGCACAAAATTGCAAAAAATGTATTCGCAGAAAACAAAAATCCAATTAATCAAAGTTAGAAAACAGCTCAAACAAGGCACTGCTTTCTAAACCAACTTTTTATTTTCTCATTTTACTTGCTTATGTAGTCTTCATTTCACCGTTAGTGTGGTGAGTGTTGTGTTATTGTGAAAAGGTGCGCCTGCGCAGCATTGTCTTCGATAGTTGCATGACCTTCCCTTCCAACCTTTACTTATCACACTCGCAATAGGTATTCGTCGTTACCAAATATCTGGCATATTTATTTATTTTTTGCTGGGAAATTGATGAGTGAGTAGGGAATATCGTTGCAGGTATTACACTGAGCAAAAAACTGGTGTGGGATAAGAATTTGAAAACAGCGGCGGAATTAATTGGAATGAAACGAAATTAATTGGGATGAAAATGATGGCATGGAATGGGATGGAGTGGAGTGAAACGCCTTCAAATGGAGTAGAAATGAGTGGAATAATAAGAAAGCGAGTAAAACTGAAATAGAAAAGAGGGGTAAAATGGAATAATAATTAGAGTATCGAAATAAAGTGTAAAAAGTGGAAAAAGTGAACACTGAATGAAGAAAAATGTATAAGCAAAGCGCAAACTCGTCACAAAGTTTTTCCACAGGGCCACACGATAACTCCCATTCGCATGCCCGACGACTGGAATTTAAGTGTGCTCTGCCCATTCCACAAAATAGGCGACCTCGCCATACGCGCCAACTACCGCGAGATCAGCTATCCAGGCATATGCTACAAGGTCCTATCGAGTATATTCTGTGAAAGACTGAAGCCCACCATCAACAAACTGATTGGACCTTATCAGTGTGGCTTTGAACGGCCAAACCTACTATAGACAAGGTATTGGCAATACGCCATACCATGGAAAAGACCCGCGAGAAGAGGATCGGCATTCACCATCTATTTGTTAACTTCAAAACCGCTTTCAACA
>NW_016237842.1:0-1102 GCF_001687245.7 Rhagoletis zephyria | reverse complement strand
AATTGAAGGATAATCATTATTCTCGATCAAAAAACTTAAAATCAAGGGGGAATCATTATTCCTGG
Source organism: Rhagoletis zephyria (assembly GCF_001687245.7). Lineage (NCBI taxonomy): Eukaryota > Metazoa > Arthropoda > Insecta > Diptera > Tephritidae > Rhagoletis > Rhagoletis zephyria. The sequence continues at coordinate 1,037 of NW_016237842.1, read as the reverse complement.
GCGAGAAAATAAAAATCATATTTTAATTATTACTCATAGTTTTTATTAGTAAAACGTGAAAAATAAAAATCATTGTAAGTCACGGTAGGACAAACAAAGACAGATATATACATAAAATTTATGTTGGTGTTTTCAATTTAAATTTAAAAAGTAATCATTATTTTCCATCCCTGGTAAAAACGCTATAAATTTGTAAAATAATAAGTATAGTTTCTGGCGCCAGTAGGAGAAATACCGGAAATTACCTTCAGCTGTGCTTAACATGGCCAAACGTGAAATTTTAGGCGCTTCTGTTAAGAATTACATTATTTGGTTTCCTCACACAGGTAGTTAGTAAAATCCAGAGATACGATAAAAGTCAAGCAAAATGCACATGCAACTTAAGCTTTCCTTTCCGAGGAAAGCTTTTTTAAAAAATAAAAACGACTCTTTACTTAATCCGCTTCTCGCGGACAATTATCAGAAGTGAATCCTTTATTTCAATTGTCTCTTATTTATAATCTAACATTTGTTTTCGTAAGAACTAATTTCACAATGACGCCTTGGCGTTGTATCAGCCAGTGGATTGATGAAATGCCAAAGCGTGAAAAATGCGATATTGTTTTCTTAATCAAAAGTTTACAGAAGGAACGGAAAAGACATTGTTGCACGTTATGCGTTCTGGGCTATTGGAATGCGGTTATGTTTACATTGGCTACAATGCCGCTGTGTGGTCTTTTGGTTTGATCTTCGATCCCATAGAATTTAATTAAGAATGCAAAGATGCTGCTGTCAGCATTTTGGCCATTTGTTATTTTATTTCAATATGTGATATTAAATTACAGAGGTTGTTGCTTTATGATTTTAATTAAAAACTGAGTATGGGAATATGCTTTCTTCATTTGAACTTTATTGTTTACAATTTGTATTTAAACCATTATGTGTGGTCTGCTGTTAACTCCCCCCTCGCTAAGATGAATCGTCCCTGATTCTGCTCTATTTTCTGAAAAAAAGAAAAATACGGCTACTAACCTGATCAACAAAATCTACTCCTTAAG
>NW_016237841.1:0-1102 GCF_001687245.7 Rhagoletis zephyria | reverse complement strand
AAAGTTTTAAAAGGACAACACAACAACATTTATTCGTCCTGGTGCAACAAAAATTAATTATTTTTTAAATTCTACAGAATTCTTCCTTTTAACTGATACCATATCGTTACTCTACAATGCACCATATCTTTTAAATAATTTTTTTATTCAATAATATCCTGGAAATTCAAAGTCCTGTAAAAAAATTACTGACGTCAGAGAGAAAAATTAAAAACGCAGTTATTATTTGGCTCCTAGTTTTATGAATATTTTGATTTTTTCGTGTTTTAAAAATTGTTGGTTGTTGCCGCACGGTTTTACTAAAGCACTCTTAATTTTTTATAAACAACTTATAAACAGCGTTTTAATTAAGCGACTTAAGCTTAGTTGTTGGCTAACAAGAAAAATAGTTGCGAACCAGCATTTGCTTCAATCTACGAAAAAATAGTTTTTTGCCAAGTCTAGATTTTAAGGGTCATTTTAAAATCCTAAAATTGCAACGCACCCGCCTCTGTGCAGCAAAAAATGTGCGCCCAACAATGCAAGGAAAGCTTAACGCTGAAAAGCTGCAATCACAACAGACGGCCAATTTATTCGCCACTCGACTCACGCACCTGCTCTCTGAGAGCACTCTTCAACAATCCGACATACGCGAGCAGTGGAACCACATTTCCCGATCATTATACTTAAATTGTGGAGGGAACACTTTTATAACCTACTGAATGGCAGGGTCGCTGAAAGTAGTGAAGAAGACGAACCCGAGTCCCCAGTCGATGATGATGGAGTAGCTGTCCCACCGTCNGAGGGAACACTTTTATAACCTACTGAATGGTAGCAGCGCTGAAAGTAGTGAGGAAGACGAACCCGAGTCCCCAGTCGATGATGATGGAGTAGCTGTCCCACCGTCTGACTATGACGAGGTACGAATAGCGATTACGCGGCTGAAAAATAACAAAGCTGCTGGAGCTGACGGCCTACCAGCCGCGCTATTCAAGTACGACGGCGAGGAGCTGATAAGGTGCATGCATCAGCTCGTATGCAGAATATGGTCAGATGAACGCATGCCCGACCAACGGAATTTAAGTGTGCTCTGCCCAATCCACAAGAAAGGCGACCACGCCAT
>NW_016237840.1:0-1102 GCF_001687245.7 Rhagoletis zephyria | reverse complement strand
TCGCTTGGTTTGTCAAACCGCTTGTGTGGTGTATTTCGCTCTTAAATATAAGCTTGTATGGAATTTATATTTGTGCATTAGGGGTGTCCTTCAATGCTTGATTATATTATTTTTTGGAATTATGGAAATTGAATTGTAAATAAGAAAAGCGATGTACAATATTTTACTTGGCTTAAATAAAATAGAGGAAAGAAAATAATAATTTACTCCCATTTAATTGATAACTAAAAGGAATTGAATGGAGGCTCTTTTACATACTATGTACGCAGGTTCGTCTAACAAATAAGAACAGCCCTATAGTGCACACTAATACACACACATACGAAATTTCTGAGTGCGTGCAAGGGCGACAAGTTCACAGCCTTGGTGCTTGCTGCCGATGGCTGCGGTGACAATAACAAAATTAAATTGCATGTTGTGGTGCATTGTGTGTTTTAGTGTATTTATCCTTTTTTGTTGGCAACTTTTTTTGCATGTAGCAAATTAATAATAGAAATTAGACAAGAACTTTGTAGTGTAGTGCAAGTAAAAACAAATCCTAATGTGAAAAAAAAGATTTGGAAAAAATTAAGTGTTTTTGTATCAATGTAATACATCACCGAAAAAAAGTTATGGGCTATGCAAATTACTTAGATTTTGAGGCAAGTTCATCGTTTTCGGCGATAGCATACACATACACCGTTATGCCGAAGACGCCATTCGGTAAAATTTACTCAGTTTTGTGTAGCTTTAGTCTCTACACTAAGAATAAATAAATAACTATTGGCTTAACTACAGTGTTAAATGACAACTAAATCCTTTTTTGGGCAGAAACCCCAAGCTTTACCAAGCAGACGTGAACACGCGAAGAAAGCTTTTAGCGCAACAACATCCAGGTGAGTGTTTTGCGAAGGGTTAATCCAAGATATTTTGCATTACAAAAAAAGTATATATTTGTACCACCTAGGATGAGCTCAGTGATAGATTCTCTATGTCGAATTTTGAAAAAAAAATTCTCTTCATAGCGCCACGTCCATTTGCTAGTCACTAATAATGTTTTTTCAAAAAGATCTTAAACGAAATCTTTCACTTGCTACGAACGCACTACTAGTAGCCCGATTAA
>NW_016237838.1:0-1102 GCF_001687245.7 Rhagoletis zephyria | reverse complement strand
TCCGATAGGACTGATAGTTTATGACAAATTAATTGATTATTCCAGTTTTTTATTTTTTTATGAAAAAAATAAAGAAACAACCTATTAAAAAAATATCAAGTTCTATGCCATATTGTTGCACATGGTATTCCGGAATTTGGTATAACGTAGGACATCCAAAGGTTAATCTAGTCAACCCAATAACTCAAAATTGATAAATTTGCACATCCGTGCTTCTGACATAAGAGCAACGATATGTATTTACTTAACATTTATTAATTTTTTATAGCAGTCATATTTCGACACCCGAGTGGAAGATCGACATATCTCGGCAGCGGTTCGAAAACGGTCTATATCAGAACACTTTTCAAGAGGGCTTTACTTCAGAATTTGATTGAAGAACGCCCTATTTCAGAATGTTATTGACAAACACCTTATCCCAGAATTTGGTTTAAGAAGGCCCTATTACAGATTTCAATTCAAAAACGCCCTATCTCAAACCAAAATATATTGAAAATGTTCTGAGATAGGCCATTTGTGAACCAAAGTCTAGGTAGGGAGTTCTTCAACCAAATTCTAAAATAGGGCGTTGTTGAAAAGTTTTCTGAGATAAGACGTTTTCGAAGTGGCTGCCGAGGTAGGTCGACATTTCACTCGGATGTCGATTTGCTTCGAATTATTGGTCCGACCTACGTCTTATTTATTCAAGAGGAAAATATTGCCGTGTTCCTTGCATAGTATGCTCCCTATTTTAGAGTACTTCTATTTTGCTTTGCAAATTGCCTTACTTTAAATTTTCAAGGTCGGCGTGCTACCGCAAAAGCTCACTTTGTACGAGAACGGGGATGTAATAGAGGTGGTTGAATATTGTTAGTACTGTAACTGCTTTAAACAAAAAAGCAGCGAAATAAAACTTCAAGTAAATTTTGCCCAATTAGCATTTACCACGCTAATGAGAGCACCGCAAACTCCAGCCGTGCAATTTGGACATTTTTGCTGTTTTCTTTTAAGTATAATAAATGCATTACTTCTACATGTGCGCTTAAAATCTAAAATGTCTTGTTTAACTTTTGTAAACTCACTCGGCCTAAATCTGTGGCGACATGCGCATGCGCATAGGCGA
>NW_016237837.1:0-1102 GCF_001687245.7 Rhagoletis zephyria | reverse complement strand
TGTTAAAATAAAAATATGAAATGAAAAAAATATTGTTTGGAATCGATCGCAGTGGGGACCGAACCTGGGTGCTATTGCGTTTACTAANAACCTGGGTGCTATTGCGTTTACTACTTCAACAACAAAACAAAACTTAGAACCTTATTTTAAGTTAAAATTCTGTTTTTGCCGTAAAATGCATTTTAAGTTGACTATGAAAGAGTTAAAATGGTGATTACAATAAAGCACAATTTTAATCGTTAAAACCTTTTTCTAACTTCTCTATGACTACGGGCCCATATATTTAAACTTTTTTTTACAAAAACACCTAGCTCAAAAGAGAACAGGGGCTCTTCCGCCGATGAAAACTCTCAACCCCGAAAATGTTGGAAGCTGCTCAAACTTTGACAAAACCGCAAATACGTCAGCTCCAAGGCGTAGGTCCCCATTGCCAACATGTCCCTCAGCGCTGCTTGCACTGGTCCAGAATCGGCATATGGTTTGCTGCTTGCACCGGTCCAGAACCGCTATACGGTTTGCTGGTGCTCTGCCGCAAGCTTTGCTGCTCCGCCAAAAGATGTCGCCGATCGTAATCCAAGTTCAGAACCCAGATAAAAGCCGCAAGATGTCGCTGGTGACAAATCTGAGTCCGGAACCGAAACCGATCACAGGGTGTTCCGCTGATGGAAATCCAAGAAATCCGATACAAGGTGGTTTATATGTCGAAAATTGGTAAATACGTATTCTCGTACATACATCTATATGCAAACGTACATACATACATATGTATATACTTATATAGATGCTCCACCCCTAGAAAAGTGTGCTAATAATGTTCACATAGTTAATTGCTAAGTATTCAATATGTATGTGTATATGAATGGAAAGGCCTGTTTTTGTTGATGATGAGAACAAATAAAATTAAATTTGAAATAAAAGAAAGTTTTATAATTACCTTTTTATTTTGATAATAAGAATTTTAAACATAAATGACCGCAATTATATGAATTATAGCTTTGCTGTTTATTATAGTTACATTTAATGTTTTTTCCTAAATACTTTATTATTTGCTTAGGAAGCTGTAAGTTTCCAAAGCTATCGAAGTAATCAATCTCATTATCGT
>NW_016237836.1:0-1102 GCF_001687245.7 Rhagoletis zephyria | reverse complement strand
ATCTAAGCTAGACAATAGGTTTGACGATGGAGTTTTCTCTAAAAAATTAAGATTGGAATTATCCATACGAATTCCGGACCACTGCAACGTTTATTAGGCAGAAGTTCTGGCTATAAAGCGGTGGATGTGTACCTTAATAAACACGCCACAACGAGGACAAAGATAAATATTTTCTCGGATAGGCAGACGGCCATCAAAGCTATGAATGCTAAGATCAAAGGTTGCACAGGAATGCCTGGCAACCCTAAATGATATTAGCAGCGTTTTCATGGTCAACATCATATAGATCCCGAGACATAGATATATTGGCGAAAATTGTAGGGCCGATAAGTTGGTCAGTAAAGGTACCAACCTTCCACTATGTGATAACGTAGGTAGAATTGTTATACCCATCACAACCTGCGAATTAATGTTTAGAATAGCATTATTATCCAAGAGGCCTGTAAGTAATGGTTAGGTGAGGGTACTTGTAGAATAGCTAGGCTACTATAACCGCAAATTAATATTAAAAAAAAAAACGGAAGAAGTGCTGAGCCTCCTAAGAGCGGACATTTCGAATGCCACGACCTGTTTAACGAGTCATTGGACACTAGAAGTATTCTGCCATGATTTTTTTAGAAATTGCGTAGATGTCGAATATTTCTTCTGCAGTTACGCAGTTTTAGTCCAGAGAAGATCAGGCTTATTAGGTAAGCAATTATTTAGCTGTCTCACAGAACTATCCGCTGTAGGAATAAAAGCATTATACACTTCATCCCAGCTCCAAAATGGTTCCATGAAATATAGTCAATGAATTTTATGTATTTCACAGTGGTATCACAATGGACCTGCAGCATCAAAGTGAGTTGGTTTTTCGACTGACTGCCACGTTAACCTAACCTTACCTACATTATTTAACATTAACAATGTAAAAGCATCCAAATATTTCGAAATCTAGGATCAAACATGTCTACAAATTAGAGTTGATATCGGAAAACAAATGAACGCACCTAATAACCTAAAATATTCATAATTTACCACAATATACCATTGTTAGCAATATCGATATGCAATAAATATGTATTGAAAAAGGCTTCCTTTATCCTTTCAGACGGATCAGCGG
>NW_016237835.1:0-1102 GCF_001687245.7 Rhagoletis zephyria | reverse complement strand
GGATTGAAAAATTACAATGGACACACTAGTTTTGCTAGATATTCTCAAAGGAAAAAGTAAGACAGCAAAAATTAAATTTTTTTTTCAAAAATATATTTAACATCGATACTATCGATAGTGCTCCGATGTTTTTGCAGCTCTACTACTTAGATACTGGCTTTAACATTACAATGAATAATGTTTTTACAAGCTACAAATTAGAACGAAATTCATGAAAATATCACTTTGGTCCAATTAGAGCTAATAAGCGAGAATTGCCAAAACTGTTTACATCAATAGATGAATAAAAAACGAGGGGCACATGCTTCAGTGTTCTGAATTTCTGATGAGGTCTTTCGTTGGTAAGATATTCAACTGACTCAAATAAAATTTTTTCGTTAATGTCAACCGCTCATGTGACAGAAGCAATAAATCAATTTACGCGGAAGCCTATAACAGTACATGGCTATAACAAGTACAAAGACGGCATCGATACCTTCGACAAAAGGTTACGGGGCTTCAGAGAACAACCGATGGCCAATGGCGGTTTTCTACATAATGTATGTATCTTCACTTGCTGTATTCCGTTAATATGAGCTCTGTGATCCAGGCTGGAATAATAACAAATCGGTAAAACGGAAAATATTTTTGAAAGAGTTAGTTCCTATTCCAGTCACATTTAGATAACCGGTCGAAATTTCGACGAAAATCATCAAGTTAAACTGCAATGGACTTGTGAGATTATAAAATTCAACGCGACACCCAATCATTTCCAAAAATTGGGGCTGATGATGATAATGATTAGGGCTAGGAATCTCATGCAAATGCATGTTTTTATTGCATAAAAGCAAGAAGTTGAAAATTTTCGAACAAAATCAACTGAAATAAAGTCAATTGACACTATTTCAATTGACATTACTACCTTTTCAAAAGCGACATAAAATCCGTTGACATTACTACTCTTTCAAGCATTCAATTTTCGTAGCTTCGCGGCGGCCCGCGTCCGCGCCACGCTCGCCCGCAACCCTTAAGGCACAATGTTCATTGTAACATTCATATCTTATGTATAGGGACGACAAAAATATGCAAATGCATATTGCATATGCAAATGCATATTATGACA
>NW_016237834.1:0-1102 GCF_001687245.7 Rhagoletis zephyria | reverse complement strand
CCAAGTATTTTTCTGTTTTAACACACAACCCCTACCGCCTCCTCCCCCCTCCCCCCTTCTCCCCCGTGGATCCGCCACTGATCTTATATTTATATTCAGATACATTCCTGTTAATAATTCCTTTTGAATTTTGAGATTTGACATACCGTCACTAAAATGTAAATATCTAAGCCAATTGGTTAGACTTGGTTATCGAACTTACCCTCTGCATTTGCGANTCTAAGCCAATTGGTTAGACTTGGTTATCGAACTTACCCTCTGCATTTGCGAAGGTGTAAAGAATAATATGCAAGTGGTTTTATAACGGCCTTCGGCGGCCTTTACTTTTGCTACTCTTTAATTTTTTTTTTATTAATCAAAACGACGATTTGTCAGAATAAATTTGCTTTTACCAATGTGGACATAAATTGCTTTATGACCTCCGAATCTATAGCGGAATAAGTATAATTTTTTGTTTATAAAGTCAATTTGCAATTATGCAAATTTCTGTGAGTGCAATTAGCAATCTTTTAAGTTAAATTTCAGCTTTTAAAATAGAGTTCTCGAATAGGCGGCGTTGACTTACCTTTGTTTGTTTGTTTTCATATGTTAATGCTTTAATAAATGCGATTTCTATTTGAATGTATTGTCAGGAATGTATTCCAAGTACCATTAAGTATTTTAAAAACAAAAAAAATTTGACTTTCGTCCAGCTAGATCTGCTATCCGAACCACTGTGCGATGGGTTTGGGTCCCACCACGTTAAAACCCTGCCCAATGAAAAAAACACATGCCTCGGATGATACCCCCTTCTTTTGATGACGATCACGGCAAACATAGGAAGGACTATGATTTTAGGGTATGCACTTGGAATATCCGAACCCTTAATCGGGATGGTGCCCCTGCCCGGCTGGTTGATGTCCTAGGGAAAATAAAGGTGACATCACCGCCACCCACGAAATGCGATGGACGGGGCGAGAGAGGCAAGCGTGGAGCCTTGCGACGTCTACTACAGTTGCCACGTAAAGGANTGACATCACCGCCACCCACGAAATGCGATGGACGGGGCGAGAGAGGCAAGCGTGGAGCCTTGCGACGTCTACTACAGTTGCCACGTAAAGGA
>NW_016237833.1:0-1102 GCF_001687245.7 Rhagoletis zephyria | reverse complement strand
TTTAAAAAAAAAGTTATCAAGCTCTTAAAAAATCACCCGTTATTTACCATTTACTCAAGATTATTAGCATATCCTTTCTTATCCTATATACTTCTGNAACTTTATTTTATTATATTTCCAAACTCAAAGCGTTTTGATTGAAGTATGTATAATTTTATTATTTTTCACGTATTTTTTATGTTTCCTTTGGCTACAGTGAATTGCGCTTTAACCAAGCCTGCCTTCACATGCTGTGAAACTGGAAAACACCGCAAATCATATTTTCCTAAATTTCCCTTTTTTGTTGTTTGGAACTTATTTTTTCGTTTTATTTTTTGCTGCCTGCTTCACAACAAAAGCATACCAACGAAAATAACTACGCAAATATTTATCTGCCGCTTGAAGTCAGTGAAAGTGGTGTGTAAGCGCCAGGCACGTGCATGCCGAGGCTAATAAGGGCGAAGGACCTAAGAGATCAAGGAAGGGGATGGGATGCCTTCAATGGAGGATGAAACATGTTATTATTAAATTTCAAAACAATTTTCCGCGCAACAACTTAACTTTTATTTAGCTGGAAGTCATTGTACTTAGGAAGCTGCAGTTGAAATTTAGGGAAAAATACAAAATGGTTTGGAAAGTAAAATAAAAAAAAAAAAAACGAAAAAAAAAATCTACCAAAAAAAAGCGGTTGCAAAAATCAAATGAGAATGCGAATGTGAATGTGAAAAGAATATAGTTAAATTACTGCGAAAAACTCTTTCATGAATATCATCATCAATGTAAATATGTCACTAAAGCCCAAATTTGAAATTTTTAAGGGGATTAAAAAACTTCAGAAACTAATTTAGAAAAAGCTTCCGCAACTTTGTTGCGAAATATTTTTTATCAAGCGTGACACACGTAAAGAATAATATTTTAAACGAATGTTATTTCATACTTAAATGATATTTCTGTAATTATTAACTTTTTAATTTTAATTTTTGATTTTGTATTTTAAATTTATTAATCATATCAAGCCAAAAGAACGTGTGGGATTTTTTTTTTTCTTTTTTTTTTTTGATGTAGAAATGCATCTAGTTTGCGATTTTCTAGGAGCTTTTTTGCGACAAAAAGAAAAATTTTA
>NW_016237832.1:0-1102 GCF_001687245.7 Rhagoletis zephyria | reverse complement strand
AACTATCCAAAGGCTACTCCCAACAGTAATATATATTTTCTTCAAACATTAAACTTTTTCGGCTTTTTTGAATTTTTTTTCGCCATTATTTTGCAGAACTTTTTTTTCTTTCAGGGACTATTGAAAAGCTACTGAAAACAGTTTTTTATTTGCCTTTTTGTGACATTAAAATACAAAATTTTTTTTNGAACGGGTTTTTATTTGCCTTAATATTATTATTATAAAATACAAAATAAAAAAAAAAAAATTTTTTTACAATTTTTATTGTGCTTGATTTAATGAAAAACTATTGTAGAAAACGGCCTCAAGCTCAATAAAAATTGTTGAATATAATTGTTATAAGGCCATAAATAACAAAAAAAAACAATTTCTTTTGTCCAGAACTTTTTTTCCTTTTCAAAAAATATTCAAAAGCTACTCAGAACAGCTTTTTTTTGTCTTTACACCGGCTGATTCAGTACATTTCCTTTTTAAAGCTGTAGTAGTGTAATTGTAGTGTAATTAGAGACCAAAACTACGTATCATGCGTTTTATTGGATTCCGTTATAGTACACGTTTTTCATACCTCCTTGACCATACATAGATGTACAAAATTTTTGGAAAAGTCAACACCAGTAGTGCCATAAATTATATTTTTTCACAATTTCGTTACACAAATGAAAAAGGTTAAAGAATTGATAAATTTTTGTTAGTTAAATGTCAAAATTCCCAAAACTAAATGCAACCCCTAGTTTTGTTCAACATAAATATATGTATGCTGACGATATAGTAACTGAACAAAATTGACGACTAAATTTGCAATGCGCTTTTTTTGTAGTTTTTTTTTGTATTTTTTATTTTTTTTGCCCATCAGTCTTCGATTAGGTAAGCATGTATGTATAAAAAAAAATGAAAACAAAATTGTGATTTTTGCCTCTTTTCTACCCTTATCTCGCAAGCCCTTTTGGCCTATTTAGCTCCATTGTCCAGTAATTGACCAGCCAATATCAACCGCCTTAATGCCTAATGCAACCCTTCCGGCGCCACACAAATATTTTTTCTTAATATCGCAAGTTTTTTGGTGTATGTATGCACGTTCCACCCTTTACCATTTCGTTTTTCC
>NW_016237831.1:0-1102 GCF_001687245.7 Rhagoletis zephyria | reverse complement strand
AAAAATCTATAGTTCTCCAAGTTTCTAAGCGCGCTCATTTGTCAGATATACAATATTCAAGTTAAGTCAAGACTAAGTCTTGCAAAGCTGAGCTTTTATATGGAAGAAAACGTGCAACACCCTCCACAAAAAAGTTCTAAAAAATGAACGGCAATTTTAGCGACCCGACACTTGCACTTTAATGCTCTAAAATTGAATGGGCTACAAAACTGCCGGCTCGAAAATTTTCTATAAATTCTGAATCAAAATTTTGAAATTTCAATAAATATTTTTTAATTTTTTGTAAAATTTATATAAAGTGTGAAACTTTGATTTATATGGTTTATATTATAGAATGCACTACATTTTCATAAATAATTAATGCAAAAAATCGTTCATGAAAATAATTGTGAATATTACGACAGAATAAAAAAAAAATTTCAAAACTGTGTTTTTGATTTTTCACTGCGAGGTCAGGATTTTTTTTCAAAGGACTTTGAAATTTTAAAGAAAAAGAAGAAAAAAAAGCTTTTGGTTCACAAGGACGAATAGGTATTGAAAATGCGCTTTCAATAAATTTAATCTTTTGAAGTTAATAATGTTTGCAGGGCGAAATTCGATGATGAGGTTGTGCGTATATTAGTCAAACAATAATTAAAAAAATATATATATTGCAAATTTTTAAGCATATTTAAGCACAAAATTTGTGAAGGACATTTTCCATACCGATTCGCCCTTATGCACCGAAAAATTCATTCTTTTATAATCAGGGCCGAAAAGTTTAAGCTTTTGCTTGGAAATGCTTATTTTGCTTTATAGTCAAATTTTATAGGCAAAATTTTAAATAAGGCAGTGTCAAAATCTTTCTTCTCGCTCTAATTAATTCACTTGGTATATATCCACCATGGGTATCTTGTACTCTTCACAAACAAACTTCAGCAAACCGTAGTAGAAAGGGTAGCAAATTTCTAAAGAACGTCCTACTACTTAAGAAAATTTGGCTCGTAACTTCAATTGCATATCTGCTTGGATACACAAATTTAAAACCTGCGGTTTGTCTTTATGGGAACGCATTGGAGTTATTGAATATATTAAAAATAATTTATCTCTGATGGAAAATAAC
>NW_016237830.1:0-1102 GCF_001687245.7 Rhagoletis zephyria | reverse complement strand
GCTCCCGCTGCTGTTGTTGTTGCTATTGTTTGTAGTGCGGCGAAAAAAAATTCCACTTGCTTGGACAGTCTTTTAAGTTTGTCCGTCTGTACGTTAAACCATCGTTAGTAGCAGCCGCAATATGCCATTTGGGAGGCGGCATGGCACTTGCCACTTGCCACTCGCCACTCGCCACATTTACCTCATGCAGCAAAAAGTCCAAGTTGCATTACAACAAGTCTTACATTGGCGGCTGTGTGGCACGTTGCGCGCTACAGTTTCTGCTTATAAATGTACAAGTATGTAGTGGAATTTTTTTGTTGCGGTTATCCTTTGTGTGTATCCTTAGCCGACTGCCTGCTCGCCCATCTGCGACGATGGTGTTCGACGTGAAGCACANTGTGCTGTGTCTTTGCCACTGGGCGACTGAACCGTAGGTGAACTGCCACTAAACCGGTGACTTTGTAAACCACTTTAAGTGAATATTTGAATTGTTGGCTTTGGTTTTCGGAAGCACTTTTGGGGCTTTCACCTAACGGCCTTAGTGCGCTTTAGGAATCTGTAATGCCAGTGGCGGAGTTAGTGGCATTGACCACCATTGGGTTGCCATGCAAGTGTCTTCAGAGGTTATTTGCAACGCACTTGATGTAAGGGGTTAGAACCTCGGAAGCTTTAAGTCTAAAAAGTACCCCCGTTTGGGGTAGCGGATAAAAGTCAGGTGGAAACAGATTCAAATTATGTGAGCATCTCGTTTCGAGATTCAACTAACCGCGAAGAATTAAACCAGAGATTTCACTGTTTAACTTCTCTATACAGCAACTCCTTCCTTTATCTGAGGTAATTTCCTTGATTTCTTGCAACGATGACTTCTCTATTTTGGCGTCGTGCAATAACTTGGATGGCTTGTGTTTCGAAGTGAATTGTCATCCATTACTCTAGTCTAAAATTTAGGGGTTACTTCTGATAGGTTAATCTCCTTCCATACGCATGCAACTGAATTCAAAAGTACAGAGCCGCAAAAAGTTGCTAAAATAGCTCGTGAACTGCGCTTGGGGCAAAGTGGAAGCGTCTTTGTTAGTAACCAGGGACTAGTAGGATACAGTGGACTGAGCTAGAAAGCTAT
>NW_016237829.1:0-1102 GCF_001687245.7 Rhagoletis zephyria | reverse complement strand
ATGACACCAAAGCCACCATCAACTTGGAGAAGAGCATCTTCTTTGGTGGCGTGCAGGAGGATATGCGCAGGCGTTTGCTAAATAAGGGATTGCTTGTGAACGATCTTAGCTTCAAAGGTTGCATGCGTGGTCTGCAGGTGAATAATCAAGACTTGGGCTTTCCACAAATGAAGGTCTCACATCATCTGTCCGTGAATTGCGTTTGGAAATATCCTTGCGTAGAACATAAGCCATGCTTGAAGAGCGGCATCTGCAATCAGTATGGCGTGGACGAATTCATCTGCTATTGCGATCAGTCGTATTGCATTAAGGCCGACTATCAAGGACCCTTCAAGGTAAGCCAAGCAAGTGCAATACAAAATTATTTCTCTACCTAAAGCTCACCTACCCACCCACACACAGATCTTCACCGAAACGAGCCCGGAGCTGGAGTTGCTCTACGTTTCACCCATGCAACTGCTCGAAGGCGGCATCGTCTTCTTGTCGCCACACTTCATTGACGTGCTTATTGATATGCGTAAATATCCCAGCCTCAGCGATACTTCCATTGTGTTCCACGTCGTTCAGCAGCCCAAATATGGCCAACTGTTGCAATTCTCAGTGGAGAAAAATAATTTTGTGCAGTGTCGCACATTTAGCCTTGTAGATCTCTCTACAGACAAAGTGAAATATGCGCACAATGGCATGGAGAACTTCAACGATCATGCCACTCTAGATATGCAGGTATATGGCGACATACACAAGGTGCCAGAGAATATTCTCGGCAAACATCGCTTTCTCTTGCACGCCAATGTAACGCCCATAAATGATCCGCCACAGCTGCAGATACCGATCAACAAGATTTTGCGCGTCATCGAAGGCATCGAGCGTGTACTGGATGTGGATTTGTTCAATATTGATGACCCCGATAGCCCGACGAGCGCTTTAATCTATACAATACTGCCATCCACGAATCCCGCCGANAATCCCGCCGAAGCTTTTGGCCGTTTCCTTGTCAATGGCATAGGCACTATGACTTTCTCGCAAGCGGATGTCAATTTGGGCAAAGTAGGTTTTCTTTACAACTCAACAACCACTGAGGCCTTTAGCTACCAAATATTGT
>NW_016237826.1:0-1102 GCF_001687245.7 Rhagoletis zephyria | reverse complement strand
TCATTCTACTCGATCCTCTTGCAAATTCCCCTCTTCTACTATCTGCTGTACACTCAATTCAGCAGCCTGGCGACCACCTTCAGCAATGGCCGCCTCTGGGCCTCCTATCTGATAGCCGGACTGAGCTTTCACTTTCAGTCGCTCACTGAATACGCACTTCTCAGTATCATTAGCCCCGTTTCGCACAGGTGAGTGGGGGCAGAAAAGCAAGGCAGAAATCTTCTGCTGCTGTTTTCATTAACAAGCAAACCTGCTGCTTGTATCTCTTGCTAACCATCGCTTTCTCCCTTTTTCATAATTTAGTGTTGCCAACACGGTGAAGAGGGCCGTCCTCATTTGGCTATCAGTGCTGCTTTTCCACAATCCAGTGACGATCATGAGCTGGCTGGGCACTGGCCTCGTCATCGTCGGCGTCTTTCTCTACAACAAGGCGAAGGAGGCGTTGACGGCGGAAGAGGACAAGGCCTGTCTGCTGACGGGCAACCACAAGACTGATCACGTCGATTCAGTGTAGCCATGTTACACTTTGGCAGCGAGCACATCAATCAATCAAACACATTCCCTGCTAGTCTTCCGCTCCCACCCCCATCTCCTTTTCATTTTGGTATTATCATTTTACTGGTCATGATGCTGATGAACCCGTTTTCTCACTGATGTTGTTTTGTTGTTGTTGCTGTTTTGTACCCACTTGAGTGAGTTGTGTTTTTATTTTTGTAATAATAAAAATCGTTTTCTATTTATTATATGATTCACTCTATTGCCAAAGCGAGAAAGCAAGAATCAAAAGATTTATTATAATAGAAAATAGAGAAAATAAATGTACTGATTAAAAACACTTGTTGAAAATTACTGGTCAGTAATGGGCAGCTGATCAAGGGGAAGCTTCTCCATGGCCAAGATGATTTTTTTTGGGTGAACACCACGGTGAAGTTTGTGAAGTGCTGCTTTGCGATAACACTCCAGAGCTTTTGAGTGAACTGGCACCAAACCAGTGAAATATTCGTTTATAAATGCATTAGAAAAATTGACTTCACAAGTTAAACAGCTGAAGATCCGGAAGTGTATGGCCTGGCAGTTGGGCAGTGTCCAGCTCAGATTCAGC
>NW_016237825.1:0-1102 GCF_001687245.7 Rhagoletis zephyria | reverse complement strand
TGACTGCATGCAGTGGTAGAAGTGGCAATTTCGCTGCTCAAAAACCGAAACAGCTGGGGTGAACGGCCTGCCAGCTAGGCTATTCAAGTGCGGCAGCGAGGATTCGATAAGGCGCACGCATCAAATCTTATGTACAGTATAGTTGGAAGAACGCATGGTTGAGCCATCTTATAATGGCGTGTAAGGTCTTATGGAGCGTATTTCGTAAACGAAAAAATAGGCTTATCAGTGTGGCTTTAGACCTAATACATCCAGAACAGACCAGATATTCACCATAAGCCAAATCTCTGAAAATACCCGCGAGAGATACATCGATGGTCTTTGAAAACTTACATCAACAAGTAATTTTAAGCAAAAAAAAAAACCGACTCTCATAAAAAAAAATATATATATATATATATATATTTATCATGATCCACTGATCGGATCTTAACCAAAATATTCCGACAAACTGATAACCTCCTCCTTTTTTGGAAGTCGTTTAAAAAGAGAAGTGAGTTTGACCAAAATTTCTTTTAGAAAAACGTTTGATTGCAGCTTTATTATCCATCCCATTGAAACAGATTAAGTTTTACAAATGAAGCAATTTAAATTTTTTAAGCCTTTCTACAAGTGTTCATCACTCACATTTTCTTCATANGTGAATTTTTGATAAATTGAAAATTAAAATTTTTGTGATTTCTTTGGTTTTACAAAAAAGCTTTTGATCTGATTCAACAGTCCGTTAGAACTGAAGTATTTTCTGTCATCAAACAGTGGATACAAAAACGAAAGGAGAAAGGAGGGCCTCATGTCTCTCAAATAGGCCTTTTGGTAGGGATTTTAACTCCTGAATTTATGTATCTACTAGCAAGGGCTTTCAAAAAATTTTTTTGGAAATTCGCGTAGTTTGGGGTACTAGTTATGTATACTTACTCATACTTATGGTATAGTTAAAAATCGCTCCAATAATCTGCACAAAAATCGTTCGAAATTATAATAGTAAACGTAGCACCCTTGCATGTACATGTGTATATATGTATAAATAAAAGTATTTTCCAGCTTTTTTTTTTAATTATAAACGTAGAGTAATGTAAACATGTGCATGCATACAATAAAACGA
>NW_016237824.1:0-1102 GCF_001687245.7 Rhagoletis zephyria | reverse complement strand
CAGCTAAGCGAATAGGCAGCTAAATGGAATGTACCGTAGTAGACTAATTATAATTTAAAAATTCTATCGTTACTTTAATCCACCTAATAATAATAATGAAAAAAAATGATGATAAATATATAGTAGTTGAAGCACTATAAAGCTCAAAGTATAGCTTATAAGGATGCCTTAATTTAAATAGAAAGAAAATAGTTTGTTTACTTTGATTTATGCTGAACTGAATATTTGTACTACTGTTATATATTTTGATTTGCTTACCCCTAACGACGTCGGTTGCTCTGCTAGTTATTCCATAAATGTACAGTGCCCCTAAAGAAAACCAAACTGGAAGTTAATATGATGCAGCTTTGCTCTGGCTTAGAATTGACACTCATGGTTTTCACAAATAAGCAGCCCCTCTCATTCCTAACGTTAAGTCCTGAAAACGTTTGTTCTCGTTTTGTTATCTAGTAGAACGTTTTACAGGCTTTTGTTCTTATTTCATCCCCCTTGAAAACGTTATCGAGCCTTTCGTTCTTATTTTGTTCTCATCGAAAATGTTACCGAAAGTTTCGTTCTCATTCTGTTCTTCTTGAGAACGTTCTCGAGAGTTTTGTTGAACCTGTTGTTCTCATTTCGTTCTCGTTCATACTGCTCTCAATAATTTTGCTCCCGTTTAGTTCTTTTGTGGGAACGTTCTTGGCATTACATTTTGTTCTCATGCAGAACTAAACCAAGCGGGAATGCATTTTCGGTCCCTGTATAAAACACAGATTGATCATATGTATGACAGTGTAGCCTGGGAATGATCATATCTTCTATGAAAACTGTGTTATTAACCAGCTTTAATTTTAGCCTTATAATTATTTCGTGAAGTGTATACCGTATTCAGAGAGAATAAATAGTAGAAATCATCAGCCATTACAGTTGAGAACGAAAGACCAAGAGCACAAAAAAGTACAGAAATAAATAGAGGAAATAGAACAGTTAAATTGCAATCACATTTATCGTACAGAGGTAAAATAGTTATGTATTTCTTTTTTGTAGTTATTCCTATTCATCACAGTATCAGGTATGGGATTCCACGGTCTAACAGCATTAACGAAAGATAGCGTTGATGAGG
>NW_016237823.1:0-1102 GCF_001687245.7 Rhagoletis zephyria | reverse complement strand
CCGGTTCAGGGAAAATGAAACTCATGATAAGGCTGAATATGTATTACTACTTTTCCTCCCAAACTAACAAAAATATAAAAAATCCCTAAAAATACGAAAATTCATGTTTTTATGATAGGCTAGATTTCAATGTCCTCAACTGTATATTGAAAACACAAATGTCATTTGACTTATNTTGACTTATGGCATGCGAATTTGTGGTTGCCACATCCAACAAATTGTACTTATTGATCAATATTATTGAAGATTTGACGAAGATTTAACTTAAATCTACTGCCTTTCGAGATTTAATTTTATATGGTAAATCCCAAAAGATTTAACGTCAAATCTCGTCAGAGGGCTAAATCTTCATTAAATCTCACAATGGAGACATATTATTTATTACTAATATTATAAATGTGAAAGTTTGTTTGTTTGGATGTTTGGGAAATCATCACGCGGAAACGACTGAACGGATTTGCTTGAAGTTTTGTACGCAGATAGCCTATGGACCAGATTGGTTAATAGGCTATTTTTTAAGAGTTGCCACCTGTTAAAAATTTAATTTATTTAATATGCGGGAACGACTGAATGGATTTGCATGAAAATTTGCCCACAGATAGGTTATGATCTAGATTGGAAAATAGGCTACTTTTCTTAGGAGTTGCCACCTGTTAAAANGTTTTGTACGCAGATAGCCTATGGACCAGATTGGTTAATAGGCTATTTTTTAAGAGTTGCCACCTGTTAAAAAAGTTTAATTCAATTAATACGCGGAAACGACTGAACGGATTTGCTTGAAGTTTTGTACGCAGATAGCCTATGGACCAGATTGGTTAATAGGCTATTTTTTAAGAGTTGCCACCTGTTAAAAAAGTTTAATTCAATTAATACGCGGAAACGACTGAACGGATTTGCTTGAAGTTTTGTACGCAGATAGCCTATGGACCAGATTGGTTAATAGGCTATTTTTTAAGAGTTGCCACCTGTTAGAAATGTTTAATTTAATTAATACGCGGAAATTAATGAACTGATTTGCATGGAAGTTTTCACACAGATAGCTTATGAGTTAGGCTGAAATAAATAATATAAAAAAAACTTTTTAATATACAACGCTTTTATA
>NW_016237822.1:154-1103 GCF_001687245.7 Rhagoletis zephyria | reverse complement strand
AAGCGGCGTTAAATTTAATATAAGCGGCGTAAGTCTTTTCGATCAGCTACGACCAACACGTTGAGTTCAGGTAGCGTAAAAATTTTCCGCTGGAAATAATGCGGAAAGTTGCCAACTGTTGGGCTGACATAGTAGTTAACAGATCGTGGCAACCATAAGATCGTAAGTATGTTACACACTAATTAACATTAATTATTAATGTTAAGAAAATATGCAACCATAACTTTCGTTAAATAAACAGTTCGACCGGCAACCGTAAATAAAACCAAAAACGGTTTACTTACTCGTTTAGCGACTATCCGGTAAGGAAGACATCCAGCCACCAAGCTCCAGAAATTAGGGTGGGTCGGAAAGTTCAAGCAAATTTAGGCCATTGGCCTAAACAGTCTGCATTCGCGCNACCGTAAATAAAACCAAAAACGGTTTACTTACTCGTTTAGCGACTATCCGGTAAGGAAGACATCCAGCCACCAAGCTCCAGAAATTAGGGTGGGTCGGAAAGTTCAAGCAAATTTAGGCCATTGGCCTAAACAGTCTGCATTCGCGCTTCTACACCCAGAAAAAGGTTTAGTTATAATTACCAAGATTTGGTTATAGTGACCAAGTGGCATAGTTGGATATGGCGAAATAAATATCTAGTTCACGAAAGTCTGCAATTTACTTCAGACTTCTAGTTGGGACAAATGTATATTTGTTAATAATTACAAAACGACTACCTTGATTGGACAATATTGTTAGTTGAATAAAATCATTGTTGAGCGAATATAAACAATGCTTTGGTTGATACAAGTTTTCAATTAATTTTGTGAACTTGCTGTAGACTTGAATCAGCTAATCGTTTATTATTGCAAAAAAGTTTCAATTTGACACAAAAAAAATTTACTCGATGGTTGTTGTGTTTATTTTCTTCTTTTATTTGCATATATTAAGCATAAAAAATACATAAATA
>NW_016237822.1:0-100 GCF_001687245.7 Rhagoletis zephyria | reverse complement strand
ATATTAAGCATAAAAAATACATAAATATTTACATAAATAGTTACTAGTGTTTATAATACATATGAATATGGTGGTAAGAATTTCCTAAAAATAAACGATA
>NW_016237821.1:665-1103 GCF_001687245.7 Rhagoletis zephyria | reverse complement strand
CTGACAACTGAAATGGCAACCAGTGGGTGCCCGTACTAAGGATGTATCGATTTGTGTAGTTCAGACTGCTATTCTTGTGGCGAGTGCAAGCAAAAACGAACTGATTTTAGCTGATTTTAGCTAAGTTCTACTGCCATCAAAAGTGTACACAGTTTGCAGTCTAATTGACTGGCTGCGTGTGTTGGCTGCACAACCGTTGTTGCCAGCCTGCGGTTGATAGCATCAGAAACTCAGCTGATTAGCTTAACGTTGGTTGGTATTGAACTGGTGTGAGAGAGTATCCCCTATTACAAGAGAAAATCTTGGGATGATAAGTGCACTCTTAGAACATGCAAACGATATATGAACTTTCTGAGATGCAATAAAATTACAAATGTTCAGCAAGTACAAATACACTGACTTGCAGATTTTCCCTAACCAATACTGCAACTTTTTCAT
>NW_016237821.1:0-621 GCF_001687245.7 Rhagoletis zephyria | reverse complement strand
TATAAATTTTTTGTTTTAATAATTTTATTACACATCTAAAGTCGAAAAGCTGTTTCATGTTACACGTTCGTAATAGCAGGCACACTATCTGTTGTAAGGTCAAAGATTTCGGTGAAAAGCGGACTTTCTCGGGAGATGTTGGAGCTGCGAAAGAAACGCCGAATGTCGCTGATTAGCAGTCGCATCTCCTCTACAGTGCCCATCAGTGTTTTAAAGCAGGTTTCCGCTTCTGTGAAGGTGTTGTACTTGATTTCCAGATATCGGCTTAACAGTCGAGTGTAGCGCAGGTGCTCTTCTCTAAAAAACAAAGTTTGTGTCAGTATTTTTTGTTATTTGGGTTCTCAAAAAACCAAAAAACCTACTTCATTTTATCTTTATTTGCGTAGTCATCCCCAGGTGAAAAGAGGATGATTGTCGTCAACAGGTCAAAGATGATGTTGTCCCGTTTCCACTCCTCACGAAAAAGGTCGGGAAACTTGGCGTGTCGACTGAACTCCAGACGACAGTACGGCTGAATGGTGCTCATGGGAACCATCACTGAAGCCTTTGATTTGTCCTGCAAAAGTAGTAAACAAATTAAAAACTAAAACTTCTAAACTTCAATTGCTGCAGCAAAAATTA
>NW_016237820.1:0-1103 GCF_001687245.7 Rhagoletis zephyria | reverse complement strand
CTTGTGAACTATTATTACCAAGTTTATTCACAAGCACCCATAATACATATATGTACGTAAATACATAAACTGTATTGGAATTTCTAGGTTGGGTCTTTTGAAGCCGGAAAAGCCAGCGCTTGGCTTAGAAAAGTATCGGCTAAATTGAATTTGTAAATATGCTATTTATGTACATAGAAGCGGAGTGTAAAGTTAGTAGCTTGTGTGACTCTTGCTATTGGCCTACAAATGTACGGTTTAATGGTATTAGACAAATTTCGGTCAATATGTAGAAGAAAAACTAAGAACATGTATTCTTCATAGCTGCAATTTCATGAGGTTACATTCATCTCTTCAAAGAAAGTTCATCATTCCCATTACCATTACATTTATCACTACCATTACCATTACTATAGTCATTACAATTACCATTACTTTTACTAATTATGTAGCACCATTACCTTTACCGCTACCGTTGTCATTACCATTACTATTGACATTACAATTTCCATTAGCACTACAAAAGCAAGTATGTTTTCCGTAACCATTACCATTACAATTACCATTAACTATCATTACGGTTTTCATTACGATTACTACCAATTGTGTCGTTACCATTACCATTTCCATTACCAACCATTACAAGCACCATTATAATTACCATCACCATTATAATTACCATTACCACTATAATTACCATTACCATTTCCCTTACCTTTACCTTCGCCTTTGCCATTACCATCACAATTATCTCTATAATTACCATTACCTTTACTAATTAAGTAATGCCCTTTTCATTACGCTTACCGTTACCCATTACCTTTGCCATTACCAAAGCCCTTTTGGACCAGTACACCGCTCAAAGCACACGGAATTATGTACATAGCTTCAAACGCAAACTAAAAATGCGCTTTACAAGCGCCACACATTCAACACATATGCCGCATGCCTCAAGCAGCCAGCCAACAACAATCGCAGACAAGCAGACAAGCAGTCAGCAGGAATGCAATTGAAGTACTTCAAGCTTGATATACAAATTTACAAATGGATTGCATGCATATGTTGGAATTAGTTTGGTATTTAACGGGTGATTTTTTTGAGGTTAGGATTTTCATGCATTAGTA
>NW_016237817.1:284-1103 GCF_001687245.7 Rhagoletis zephyria | reverse complement strand
GAAACGTTTATAACTTATAACGCGTTGGTAAGGCAATTAACAAGAGGAACGACCATGCTTGCAGTTACATTTTGCTTTGCCGATAGTTTCACTGTAACGTCTTCAAACGGCCGTAGAACCCCAATTATTTCTTTAATACACTCGAGCTCACTACCGGTTACAGTTGGAGGTGCAGCTNCTAGTTTGAACCTTGGGTCCAATAAAGACGCTAATGCTAATAAAGCATTGTGTTCTACTTTACTAAACCTTATTTTAAGTTGACTTTCTAGGCAATGCTTTAATCCAACTGCCGATCCATTTGAAACGTTTATAACTTATAACGCGTTGGTAAGGCAATTAACAAGAGGAACGACCATGCTTGCAGTTACATTTTGCTCTGCCGATAGTTTCACTGTAACGTCTTCAAACGGCCGTAGAACCCCAATTATTTCTTTAATACACTCGAGCTCACTACCGGTTACAGTTGGAGGTGCAGCTAATCGTGTAAGTAACATTTAATTTATAATTGAAACCAGTTCAACGAACCTCTCCAGCATTAAAAAGGGAGTTCCAACGCGTTGGCACATCCAAAATTAATTTTTTACATTGGCCTTCTAATATGCCTCCACTTTTTTGCTTCTTTCTTAATTGATCACTTGCATTTACCGAGCGTTTTATATATTTCACAATATCTCGTACGTGGCCGATAACACTGTGAGACAAATGGTAGGGGTCAGTGATCGGGAAGGGTTCAAACTACCGGGGAAAGTTATATCGGTAAAAAAGAAGTTATACGTGTCCCGGCGTTTCGCTGGGTCACGTCTAGGAATCGAGATATAT
>NW_016237817.1:0-208 GCF_001687245.7 Rhagoletis zephyria | reverse complement strand
ATGTTAGGACGTGATAGTTTTCACGACCCCGAAGTACGTAAGAATCCTAATCGCCTCGAGCGTTTGAATAAAACACCAGTTTGCTTGAATTTAATATACGCGTTTTATTCTGTCTGAAGGCTAAGTAACAACTCTCTTTGCACTCAATTGCATTTGTATTACTACTTTACTTTCAATTCAGCACTGCCGTTAGTAGTTTTCATCGAGT
>NW_016237816.1:0-1103 GCF_001687245.7 Rhagoletis zephyria | reverse complement strand
ACTTACTACCGATCAGCACAGCTTTTTCCCTTCCAAACTTTTGGCTAATTGTCTGCCCCCTCCAACACTACAAAAACATTACTGCTACTACTACTTCCACTTTGGCTCATAAGTTTCCACTGGAAATCCCCTTACTTCCACTTCCTAGTGCCATTTTGCATGCTCTCTTCTCCTCTTCTTTGCCCCTTCTGAACATCTTTGGCAAATTTAGTCGAAGTACCCTGCTACTACTACTTTAGTACAGTGTCGCGCACTTTTACTCTTATTCTTACAACGAAGAGAGTAGCTGTCCGAACGGTGATTGCGCCCAAGTGCTCTCTCTCTCTCTCACTCCTCTCTCGAGTGCACATCCTCTTTTGTGGAGCTGTGTATTACTATTATTGATTGTTGTAATGCAATTTGCTGCCGTGGGCTGCTTACCATCGCCGCCGCCATTTCTGTCTACTGCCTGCCTGCCTGCCTACTCATGTCGTTAGGTTGTTATTAATAAGCTCTACCTATCGAGTAATGACGAGATTATGTCCAAGTGTGCAATGCAGGCAGGCAAAAGTGTCGGTGCTCCCTTCATTCTTTCCAGTCTGCCGCATCAATCGATATTATGAGTACATGCTGCTGAAGGAAGGAAGGAAGGAAGACTATTTGTCGGCACTGGCGCAGCTTGCCCCCGACCAACCACTGCTACCGTCGCTCATTTTCTTCTTTCCGCACTCTCTGCAGGCACAGAAAAGTAGGGAGATTTATTTACTTCGCTCTCTGAATATGCAGCAGCAGCAGCAACGACGGCGACAGCATCGCGCAGGGATTGTAAATATTTCAATTTTAATAATTTAAGATTAAGTTTAGGGGAAGGAAAAACACTGACTGACTGTGCTTCTGCTGCTGCTGCTGAAATCGATCTGACGGAGGAAACAGCAGACGGTGGCAGTGGCAGCAGAAAGAAAAGCCTTACACATACGCTTCGTCTTTTTTTCCTGAAGAGGATGTCGAAATTTACTCTGCTTTGCTCAGAATATTTTTCTTCTTTCCCTTATGTTGAGAGGGGGCAGGGAAGCGCCATTAGTGGGCCTCAGATGAATTGCCAAAGGTGTTTGACGGCGGCGGCG
>NW_016237815.1:0-1103 GCF_001687245.7 Rhagoletis zephyria | reverse complement strand
TTTAAGACAAGCTTTGTAAATATGAACCAAACCCCGACGCCTGCGCCACATATCGGCAATTTTCTTTTTGTACAGTTATCCCTCTTCAAGAAAATTATATATGTACACATAAATATTTCTATATAATTGCGCAGTCATACGACTTAATTAGGGCGATCTGAAGCAGCCATAAAATTGCGTTACATATTAGATGAAAGTGCAAGCTTCGTAGGTTATCCACAAAATTTATCAGACTCCAAATCGGTGAAGTAGATGAAAAAATTCAAACATTTTCTTAACATACTCCAAACATATATATATATATATATATATATATTTGCTCAGTTGTATTTGAAGCAAATATAGAACTGAATGATATTAATGTATATATCAATTTAAATTGCAAGCTCCAGAGATTTGTCGGATCTTAAATCGGTGAATTAGGTGAAAAATTATATTAATTTAACAATTTTCTTCTCAACGTATCTATATTCTACATATAATTCAGCATCAAATATATAGGCCAAACTTTTTTGTGCTTTGAGCGCTTTTTTCGTAAAAAGGAGCTTTTGTTTTTAAGAGAACAAACTGATTTGAGGAAACTACTTCATTCTTCTTTGCCGCGTTAATTTAATAAAATTTTCTGATTGCAGTTGACCCTGTTTTTCACAAAAGTAAAAAGTGTCAGAAAATTCGATAGTGAGCGATATAATCTATCTATTGAAAAATATTAACCAATTTTCAAATATATTTCGCGAAAGAAAAAATAGAGAGCACTTTCTTTTTTAAAACTCAAGGTATAGAGATGTAGGTTGGCGAAATAAATCGACCCCCCGCCACATTTTTTGTGCATTATATCCTCTCACAACCTACATTTCAAATATGAACCAAATCGGACTTTCAAATATCTTGACTACTGTGCCGCCTAGCGAGTTTAGTACATTTTTCATATTGCATTTCCATCGGGTTCTGAGCTAAGTTGTAAATATCAAGTCTCTAACTCGTCGGCAAGTTCGTTAAAAACTTATTCAAAGATTTGACCCAAAACATATACTTGCATATATAAATACATATGTACATACACACAAAGCTATTTAAATGTGTACTGTTAAATAGGTTTACAG
>NW_016237814.1:895-1103 GCF_001687245.7 Rhagoletis zephyria | reverse complement strand
AATGTTCCCCATACCGAATTTCGTTTTTGTCTTCATTATATTTGTAAATTTGTTTTCTCACTGAGATTGCTATCCTTCGCTTTAACTCTTTCCCAAGCCTTCTCAGTTAATTTTTTTATCAGCAATATGTCGGTTATCTAAATCTTTATTATATAAATATGATATATCATGTACTCAACAAGCAGTGTCTAGTAGATTAATCCCTCAA
>NW_016237814.1:0-849 GCF_001687245.7 Rhagoletis zephyria | reverse complement strand
CATATAAAATAATATTATATTCAAATAAACGCTGAAGTTTTTTAATAAATTTATGGTTCTATATAATTAAATTTTAAATTTCTAAATACTAATTCAACAGTTAAGTTATATTCAAATACAATATTATTATGTGATTTAGAATAAACTTCTATATCATAAATTGCTTCCCTATTTGTTCTACTTCTTCCCTTCCCTTCTTTTATATTCATGTTGGTTTTGGTGTTGCTCCATAATATACTCCTCAATTTCAACGCCAACCACTGTTAAAAATTTGCTATTGTCATCCTCTTCATCCCATTATGTTAAACCTACATGCTCTTTTTCAATACAACAACTATATATATTTTATGGTTTTCCCAAATTGAAAAGATTAACATGTTCTTTTTCAATATACAACTATATATATTTAATAATTTTCCCAATTCCGCTGCTAACATTTTTAATGAATAAATATCAAATACGTTTAATTTTATAATGATAGTATATACATACATATGTGTTTTATTGTTTTATTTGGGCATTTTTTTATTGAATTCATTAATCTCACATATGAGATTTTTTAAATCAATATTTTCCTTGGTTTCTTCATTATAATAGTTATTATATAAATTTATTAAGTTCACAACATTTTTATGTTGTCTTTCTATGAAAAAACAATTACATGTATCAGGTCCTGATTCAGTATCATTATTACTCCAAGGACAGATCGTAAAATGTNTTCTTCATTATAATAGTTATTATATAAATTTATTAAGTTCACAACATTTTTATGTTGTCTTTCTATGAAAGACAACTATTAAATGTATCAGGTCCTGATTCAGTATCATTATTACTCCAAGGACAGATCGT
>NW_016237811.1:0-1103 GCF_001687245.7 Rhagoletis zephyria | reverse complement strand
AAATATTGTGGGAAGTATGAAAAACTACTAAAAAGTAGACATTGCGTTCTTTTGAATGGCAACAGACCGCTTTTATTTGTACAGCAGCAGGTTACACGTTACGCGTTGCTCTAAAATGACGACTTTCCTACATGTATATATACATACATACAGACTTACTCTGTTGGCTACAGAGCGCTACAAAACGATGGCGCCTCAATATTTTGAATAGTTTTGACTATTTATTTTTTGTTTGTTAAATGTTCATTATTTTTATATAACAAATGCCATATAAATCCAAATTTCCGACTATGTACAAAAATTATAAAAATTCCCTAAACTTTTCATCCTAATTTCAAGCATTTTAATTTAATTTTCTAGAATAATTTGTGGTATGCATATTTACAGCTTATTAAATTCTAGTACAATATAAAGTAAGTTGGAAGTTGTTAAAAAACCGCGTTGATTGTTGATAATTAATCTTTTTTTTTGCTGAGGATATCACGCATTTTCTTCCATACAAAGTAGAAAAAAATTCTCAAATCAATACGATTTTTTAACAACTTCAAACTGTCACTTTATAAAACTAGATTTTAACAGGCTATTGAACTGAATTCATTTAGAAATTATAATTAAAATATTTGGAATTAAGATGAAAAGTTTGTGTAATTTTTAAAATTTTTGTACAAAGTTTGAAATTTGCACTTATATGGTTTTTGTTAGATACGGAGCTGAACTTTAATAAAAAAATTATAAACCTTAGAAAAAGCAAAAGAGAAGTAGGCAAAACTGGTAAAAATGTTGATATGCTATCTTTTGTCGCGGACTGTAGGTATACTTTAAAAATGTGTTGGACGCTTTTCTACATACATATAAACTTCGTGTACGAGCTGCTAGCGGCAGCTCCGGATGTTTGCACATAAATGCTCTTCAAAATCACTAGTTCCGTTTCCGTGCGGTTTTTTCGGTTTTTTTTTACTTTTTTATTTGCTTACTCTTTGTTGTTGCCACTCTGTCGCTACCTTTGTTAGGTAGATAGACGTGCGCCAATTCACATATGCAAACACACACAAACACACTTTGGCCGCATGCTTTGCCACAATTTCGTTTGTCGTTTTTTTTTT
>NW_016237810.1:0-1103 GCF_001687245.7 Rhagoletis zephyria | reverse complement strand
TACGCTATCAAATGAAATATTTATTGGGATGGCAGGTCTTGCTGGAACATTCCCGGCCCCAAGGACGATAGTTCTTCAATCAGTTCACAAGTTCAGGTACATACTAGTCGGCAAGGCCGTTGGAGGTAATTGTTTTATCGCCCGGTTGAATGGCTACGCCTCGACCCGCAGCCTCAGTGCCTGTTCCGAAAGTATCTGCTGTCTTTGAAATAGATGCTGAGTTGTGGGGTTCCATCGAAGGTAGTTAGCAAATTTTCCGTATTGGACGTTTGAAGTACTTGTCGTTGCATTTAAGAGTAACTACGCGTACTAAACCATCTTGACCTGGATGAACATCTGCAATACGTGCCAAAGGCCACTTGCCAGGCGGAGTTTTTTCATCGTATAATAGTACAAGATCGCCTATTTTAATATTAGCGCGTACTGTTGTCCACTTGGGACGGCTCTGTAGTCTACTAAGATACTCAGCATACCAACGTCGCCAAAAGTGTTGCTTGAGTTGTTCCACCATACGCCAACGACTTACTCCTCTAGTTGTGAATTCAAGCAGCGCTTCGTCAGGAATATTGATGGTTGGCTCGCCAATTAAAAAATGAGCTGGTGTTAAAGCATCCAGCTTTCGACATCTTCGTTTAGAGGGCACAAGGGCCTTGAATTTAGGCACGCCTCAATCTGATACAGCAATGTGCACAGCTCCTCAAAGTTTAAGGCGCGGTCCTGTATTATTCGCTTAAAATGGTATATAGTTGACTTTACCCCCGCCTCCCACAATCCTCCGAAATGTGGTGAAGCAGGAGGGATGAAGTTCCATGTTATGCCTTCGCTAGCTAGAATTGCCTTGAGGTCTTGTGGTAACGATGACAAGTTGCTTTGTTGCATAACTTGCAATGCATTGCTCGCGTCAACAAAGTTTGTGCCGCGGTCCGAATATATCTGCGTACATTTTCCTCTTCTAGAAGTAAATCGGCGAAAGGCGGCCACAAAGGCGTCGGTGGTGAGACTGGATACTGCCTCCAAATGTATGGCTTTAGTTACCATGCAAACAAATATGCATATGTAACCCTTCGATACTTTTGCGTTCCTTAGTGATGATTGGCGTATAT
>NW_016237809.1:0-1103 GCF_001687245.7 Rhagoletis zephyria | reverse complement strand
ACTCGTTACTCATCCGTAAACTCGACCTAATCGGCTTTCAGCCCAGTCAATGGATCTCATCTTACCTCTCTGATAGAACACAAAGAGTTCCTCAGGGAAGCCACCTTGGTCCGATTTTGTTCCTGGTATTCATTAATGATATTTCTTCTATAATAAAACATTCAAAAATTTTAATGTATGCCGATGATGTGAAACTTTTTAAAACATTGTCCTCTATCGAAGAAAGGTCTTTGTTACAAGCGGATCTGAACAACGTGGTTAGTTGGTGTAATACAAACTATATGCCACTAAACCTTCAAAAATGTAAAGTTNGGAGTTCCTCAGGGAAGCCACCTTGGTCCGATTCTGTTCCTGATATTCATTAATGATATTTCTTCTATAATAAAACATTCAAAAATTTTAATGTATGCCGATGATGTGAAACTTTTTAAAACATTGTTCTCTATCGACGAAAGGTCTTTGTTACAAGCGGATCTGAGCAGCGTGTTAGTTGGTGTAATACAAACTATATGCCACTAAACCTTCAAAAATGTAAAGTTATGTGTTTCTCTCGGAGGGCTGTTCAACCAGCTGTTTATTCAATATCAAATTATAATCTGGAGCAGGTATCCAATTTTGTCGATCTTGGTATCACAATGGATTCCAAACTCAATTTCAACCGTCATATTAATGTTACAGTCAATAAAGTCAAAGGTGTTTTTGCATTTGTAAAGCGATGGTCAAAAGAGTTCAAAGATCCTTATGTTACAAAAGCTCTTTTTACCACTTTAGTTAGACCTATACTAGAATACTGATCTATTGTTGGGAATCCCCGCTATCAAGTTCATTCAGAGAGGATTGAATCAATTCAAAAACAATTCTTACTTTTTGCGTTGCGTGACTGGGATTCAGATTAAAATCTCCCCCCTTACACAAATCGTCTAAAGCTCATAAATTTGCCGACACTCGCAAGTCGTAGAGAAATGCTAGGTATAATATTTATCGTAAAATTAATGACAGGCTTGATTAATAGCCCGGCCCTCCTGACTGAGGTCAATTTTAATGTACCCTCTCAAGTGTCAAGACACTTTCGACCTCTATTTTTGAAGCCATGCAAAACTAAT
>NW_016237808.1:0-1103 GCF_001687245.7 Rhagoletis zephyria | reverse complement strand
ATTTTACACATTCGCATTCGCATCAAATGGTACGAATGTTTTGCGAATGTGAATATAGTTGAAATGGCTCTAAGTCTGTCTAACCAGGGTGCGGACAATAGTCGGCTTTTAGCTTCAGACGCTAAACGGTTAAGTAGTATATTAAGTAAGTACAGCTAAGTCTTATAAGTAACCTAGAAATAATTTGAGATTCCTCCAGCAAAAGCGAAGGCTCCGATGTAGAATCTGGAGACAATAAAAAATGTGAAAATAAAGCTTTAAGGCCTATCTTAAAAAAAAACNAAACTAAACTAAAATACGACAAATTGACAGATCTGGGCCGCAAATATTTGAGCGCTCCATTCGCCAGCGTTCCAATTGAGCAATTGTTCAGTGCAGTCGGCCTTATATACGAGCCTCTAAGAAATCGCCTCATGGGAGAAAAGGCAGCAAAATCACGTTTTTCGAAATATAATATGCCCCTTTTGAACTTTGACTTTTACATTAAAACACTGAATGTTAGTCCTAACATTCGCATTCGCATTCCGAAAATTCGCATTCGCATTCGAAACATTCCTACTTAGAACAAAAAAAAACACGCTTTATAAGTTGAACTAGCTGTAATCGTGACTAAGTAACAATCTAACTTTATGTTCATGTATGCACATACACACATATGTAGTAGAAATATTAATAGTTTTATTTTTTTTTTGTTTTTAACGTGTTTTCCTCTTATCAAAAGCGGTACTTACCTCTAACTTTCGACACCGTCAACTTAGCTTCCTGCTGATCACGCAACAAGGGATGGAAGAACGTATACACCAAATCCGAGTGAGCAATCTCATCCGCTGAATTGAAGAGTGAGATAAGAAAACGTTGTATTTGAGGCAGGCGACGCTCAGCAACCGATTTGACGTTGGAACGGCCGACATGCATGCCACTTGGCAAGCTGGAAGAGAGGGAGAAAAGAATATAGTATAAAGAGAGTACATTAACACCACCTAAATAAGCCAAATACAAGACGATTAGTGAACAGAAAGTAAACACGCAAGAAAAGACATAAGCAAGATATTAAAAAAAAAAAAAAACAATTGCAAAGGCAATTAAAACGTAGGTACTGTGCA
>NW_016237807.1:0-1103 GCF_001687245.7 Rhagoletis zephyria | reverse complement strand
CAGGATTTTTTTTAAAAGGACTTTGCAATTTCTAAAAAAAATATATGTCGAGGACTAATACGTTAACTACCACATCCTCGAATTTCGTCCTTCTAATTTTATTAGTTTTAGATAAAAAAAAAATTTTTTAAATTAACTGACCGTATTATGTGCGGTTTAAATACTTTAATTACTTTGTATACAAGAGCCAGCCCTGCGGAGTGGAAGCGCGCACTGCTTACCATTACACCACAGCGGACGCTGTGCATAATTTTTTCGTTAAAGCACATATTTTTGGTGGAATTCCACATAATGATCTTTTCTCCGTGCGTGTTTTCGAATATCTTTACTCGTGCCGGGCCGGACCTGCAAATTAGGCCCACGCTCATCTCTATCAGCAACCAAAAAAGCGATACATTAAAAGCGGTTTGGTTAAAATTGTGCCACATAGAGAATTATGCCGAAATTTGCCTTATCCAACTAGCCAATGCCTCAGTGACCACTGTAGACACAAAATTTTAGGGTAAGTAGCTTTCCCTCGTTATTTAATAATTAACCGAGTTTTGGTTTTACATATTATCGAGGTTTAAATTCATAGAATCGTTCTAGGTGGCATATAAATCCATAGAGGTTACCACAAAAACAATTAAGGTTTTCGGGGGCGCGGGTTTGATCGGCAGTGTGAAGAAAGAATTTTTGGCCCGTCGCGAATTTTCAAAGACCTTCCCTACAGGCCACATCTAGCTCATTTTGAGATAAGTACCGTGGGTCGCAATACCCCGTGCGCAGAGATTTGAGGATAAGACGAGAAGGCTAAGCCTAAGATAAAGTCTAAGAAAAAGAGAAAAACGAATACGAGTATGAAGAAGAAAACGAAAACAAAGAAAAGTGCAAAGGCGTAATTATTAAGAACGCAAATTTGAAGAGGAAAACGAAATCAAAGATGAATGCAAACTCCAAGATGAATACGGATACGAACACGAAGGCAAAGTCGACGAATACGAATATAGCCACGAAGATAAATACTTATACGTAGAAGGTGAATAAGAAAACTATTAATGAAGCTGATGTTTAGACTACCCTGCAAAAATCGTTGGACCATGTAGTCTATTTGTGGTATATTG
>NW_016237806.1:0-1103 GCF_001687245.7 Rhagoletis zephyria | reverse complement strand
CGTTAGGATATATCATTACGGTAATTGTCTATTTAGTGGCTGCTGCTGCTGCGCTGCCATTTCTGCTGAGGCTGTCGAAAGCTGTGTGTGTGTGCATTGAGCGTGGTCGTTCTTTCTTTCATTCTTTCCTCCTTCTCGAATCGAATGCATAATTTGCCCATTAATAACGACACCAATCAAGTGGTGGTGGTGCTGGGGTGATTCAGTAGCGTCCCAGACGGTAGTGTGTTGATGGCCGTGGTGGTGGTGGTGGTGGTGGTGCCCTCCTTCAATTGTTGACTAGTGTGCATGCACAGCAATTCAATTCCCTTCTTCTGACGACTTCTTCTCAGCTTACACTTTCACCAGTGAAAGTACTCTGCAGTATTTGCTCTCTATCTCAATGATCGAGCTCTTGGTCTTCTCTCTCGGTGATCTGAGTCACAGAAGGCAGCAAGTGAATTGAGGCACGCTCATTACTCCAGTGGAGTTAATGTATCTTTAATTTTTTTCTCTTCGCTCTCTCTCTCTCTCTCTCTCTCTCTATCTTCTCGCTCTTCACTAACAACAATTTGACAACACAGTGAGGAGAGAGTTGGCGACTGTGTTCCAGCATTCTGCACATGGAATAGAAGCAATGCTTGCTGTTTATTCCGACTCGTGCAGACTCGGTACCAGCAGTATGTACTGCTGCACTTGTCTCTCTCTCTCTCTCACTTTGACTGTCTGTTTCACCCTACTGTTACTACTGCTTCTGNTCTCTCTCTCTCACTTTGACTGTCTGTTTCACCCTACTGTTACTACTGCTTCTGCTGCTCTTCTATTTGCTCTAATCGGCCAGAGTGCATTCAAATCATTAACTGCTGGCAAACTGAGCTGAGTTGAGTTGCCAGTGGAAAAAAAGTGAGTAGTGAATGAATGAAGACGAGCAGCAGCAGAAGAACTGATAAGGGAAGGAAACATTTGCCAAGTTGACTGTGTGTGTGGAGTGTTTCCGCTGCCGCTGCTGCTGTTGGAATGCCTTTCTATGCATTTTACCATTCTCTCTCTCTCTTTCTCTGCACTTGCTTATTTATATAAGTTTGAAGACGGGCGTGCAGACTAGGGCGGCAGAGGACGCAGTC
>NW_016237805.1:0-1103 GCF_001687245.7 Rhagoletis zephyria | reverse complement strand
AGGATAGACGAGATGAGCTCATTAGGATGGCCCCGATCTATCCGTGGCCCGAAGGATTTAGCCACCTTGCACTGCAATCTTTCTAGCAGCAGACCAAATGTAGGCAATGTAGCCCCCATAATCGCTTTAGGAGGCGACAACTACTCTACTCTAGAGTGCCCTGTCTTGCCGGCTGAGTGAAACTGCAGTTATCGTTATAGACTGGAATCCATATAAACTTGATAGTACAGTTTTCACTTCCTGTAAATTTTTCGAGCATTCATCAAAGCCACAAAGAAGTAAAATTCCGCCTAGCCCATAATTAGAAAGTGAACTTATAGCCAACGCCTCGCAATCTCAGCTCGGCGCGGAGATGGAAGAGTTGACGAAGAAGTGTGCATTCAGAGCCTCGCCGTCCAAAATACATTTACAAGTGTGCAGTGAAATTGTCGCTGCTGCCTTAGTGTAGCATCAAAAATATTTGTGCCGCAAATCACACACCGCTCCCGAGTTATTGGCTTCTAAATTAATTTATGGAATTTGAATTCAAAATACTTTCATTTTCGCCCATCAATTTCACTTTAAAGTGTTTATGCCACAATTGGAGACAGCCACGTATTAGTTGCATATTGATTTTGCCATCACAATAAAATTAGCTGATCATAAATGTAAAATAAAATCGAAATTAGAATTGCACTTTAGTTGATTTTTACTAAATTTACAACAAAGCTGTGCTAGTGTGCGTGCGCTTGACAACAACCTTGGCATTTTTGCGGTCAATTGTGGCGGTGACATGTTGCAACATGTGAATATGTAATAATTGTTGTGTATGCTTGTGTGTATGCATGTACGTGCAACAAGTGCAAAANATTTATTGCTCGCGTACTTCGCAGTCGGACGTGCGAGGCATGCAACAGTTGTGCGATTGGTAATTTAAAATGAAAATATTGCCAATGGTCAATGAGAATAGGAGCAAGCGAAAGTTGACAAATGTGCAATGAAACAAAAATTAAATATGTCGTACAGGGACAATATAAACAGCGAGGGAGGTGTGGGTACGAATATTTGCTGAATGAGCTATTTGGGGGTGGAAGCGATTTGTTAAATCATGGAGTGACTTTTTA
>NW_016237803.1:0-1103 GCF_001687245.7 Rhagoletis zephyria | reverse complement strand
CGGGAAGTCTTAGCTACTTCAAACTTGCAATTTGTTATAATAACATTTAATGGCCTACAAAACCGCATACTCAGAAAAATTATAATTTAATAATTTGGTTAATAAAAATTGAATGGGCTACAAAACTGCATACGCAGAATGTTTCTAAGAAATCTAATTGAAAAAGCTCAAAGAATTGATGAAACTCTCGATTTTTCCTAATTTTTGTAAAAAGTTTGAAGTTTTGATTTGCATGTTTTTTGTTAGATAACGAGCTTAACTTTCATAAAAGAAAATAATAAACAATAAATAATCGAAAGGGAAATAGCCAAATAATGCTAAAATTTCTCTTCCTTGGCTATATTTTCGCCACTGTATGTACCCTTGAGGTCAGCTGATTAAGTTAAGTGACATTTTGACCATTTTGGGCTATTTTTATTTTGTTAAAATATTTAATATTTATAATTTTTTTTATAAAAGTCTAGCACACTACATAACCACCACCACATTTCAAACTTCGAACAAAAACTATAAAAATTCAATAAATTTCAACAATTGCACGAAGAATTTCTAGAAAATATTTAGGTATGGTTATGGTTATTGTTTTTTAGCCCATTAAATTATTAGGTTAAAGTGCAAACTTTTAGTAATTTTTTTTTGCTGGCGGTTTCTTCCATACAAAAGTAATTGCCGGGGATACTTTATATGGAAGAAAATGCGCAACACCGTCAGCCAAAAAATTATCAAAAATCAACGCGATTTCCCAGCGCCCTGATATTTGCATTTAAACCTACTAAAATTTAATGGGCTACAAAACCGCATGCCTAAAATTTTTCTAAAAGTTCAGAGTAAAAAGTTTAAAATCATTGCGAGTTTTTTGAATTTGTATAATTCATGTACGAAGTTTGTATGTTATGATGTAATGTGCTAGACTTTTATAAAAAAAATTATAAATATCAAATAAACAAAATAAAAATAGCCAAAACTGGTCAAAATGACACTTAACTTAATCAGCTGAGTAATATTAATGTGGCTTGCATATGTTATTATGTTTGTTGCCATTTTTCAACTTGTTTTCAAAGTGCAACATGCGTTGTTTTTTTTTAATTTTAAAATTTCCCTTC
>NW_016237802.1:0-1103 GCF_001687245.7 Rhagoletis zephyria | reverse complement strand
CGCAGGGCGGCACGGCGGTGCACACTGGCGTCGCAGTGCCAATTGTGTCACCTCAAAATGGTGGCCGCCCTAATGCCAGTGCACCTGCTCCTCCTTCTTCTTCTTATGACAACTTTGCACCTTCTTCAATGTACCCCAAAATTGACTATCCCAGCTATGGTAGTACGCAAAAACAGTAGAGCAAAAGCAACTGAAAACCACAGATTTTACTTATACTTTTAATACATTTTTTTGTTAGTTTTTTTTCGTTAGTGTTCCAAATTAATTACCCGCCCATTTCAGTGTTCGATTATTACTTTTTTCACCGTTTTTTAATTTTCACGTTAAAATGATATTGTTGCTGAAAGTAGAACAAAAGGCATTCTGGTATAAAACTGGCTGCTGTTGATAACACACAAAATACCTCAAAAAAAAGTTTAAAAAATGATGCTTCTGTTTAAAACTTTGCCAAGCACTGTTTTGCTTCTAATTTTTGCAAGTCAAGCACTTCTGTCTTCTGCCGAAGAAGAAGAAGAGGGCAAGCCTACTACTTCAAGCAAGACTTCATGCAAAGCCCACGCCGATTGCACCCACCTGAACGGCGTCTGCTTCCAGGGCAGCTGCCTCTGTCCGCTTGGCTTTCGAATGACATCAGGCGGAACTAACGGAAGCTGCAAGGCCTACCTCTGCGACGTCCACAAAGAGGGTACCTGCGACCGGTGGGCGCACGCCAGCTGCGGCCCCAGCTCTCAGCTGTGCTACTGCTCCAGCGGCTTCCGCCTCGATGAGTACCACCTGCAGTGCGAGATGAGCGGCACTACCATTGCGCTCATTGTTTTTGTTTCCGTCTTTGGCGTGCTGATGCTCGTCTTCTGCTGCTGCAGCTGCTTTGAGTTTGTCTGCTGCCTCAGTCTCTTTCCGGCGGCGGCGGTGGTCGAGGAGACGACCATCATTGTCAGTGAGCAGCCTNGTGGTCGAGGAGACGACCATCATTGTCAGTGAGCAGCCAGGAAAGCAGCAACCGGGCAAGCAGAAGGCAATTAAAGAGCAGAAGAAGGAGGAGAACGTTTCCAAAAAGGAACTTGGCAAATCGGAGCGCTCCACGAAGAAGAAGAGCAGCAGCA
>NW_016237801.1:0-1103 GCF_001687245.7 Rhagoletis zephyria | reverse complement strand
GGATGGATGGATGGCACCGCTAATGAGAGAGATCAGCACACACACGAGCAGCGTCTCAACGTCTCACTTCCTTGGCCACTGCATCCTCCTCCTCTTCTCTTATTTCTTTCCCATTTCAATTCATTCTCCACCTAAGCTCATCAGCCGACTACTCAGAACTTCTGCAGGTAAGTGGCATCTTCTTCTCTTCTTTCTGCCAGTGGCCACGGGCACAATGAGCATTTAGCAGCCAATGACTGACTATACTGCAATAGCCACACTACTACCTGTTGAATGTTCTCGCTGACACACAAAAAAAGACGACACAAAGACTCACTCTCGATGTTGCTGTTTTGTTGTTGTTGCAGAATTGGTTCCATCACCGAGAGAGTGCTGGGATATATTTAGTAGTAGAGCTACTGTTATGTTAATTGCCTCTGCTGCTGCTGCTGCTGCTCTTGCTGTAATGCTTCCAATTTGTACTCTTAATTACTGCAGTTGATGATGTTCACTGCACGAGTTGTGTGTTGGTATTCCTCTATTGTTGTTGCCTTGTGCTGAGCTGTGATGCTCTGCATTCCGCAAGTGAAATGAAATGACATTGCCCTGCTAAATGACCTGCTGCTGCTGAACTGTGCACTGGCGTAATGCTGTAATGGTGAATTTGCATNATTTAGTAGTAGAGCTACTGTTATGTTAATTGCCTCTGCTGCTGCTGCTGCTGCTCTTGCTGTAATGCTTCCAATTTGTACTCTTAATTACTGCAGTTGATGATGTTCACTGCACGAGCTGTGTCTGTGTGTTGGTATTCCTCTATTGTTGTTGGGGTTGTTGCCTTGTGCTGTGCTGAGCTGTGATGCTCTGCATTCCGCAAGTGAAATGAAATGACATTGCCCTGCTAAATGACCTGCTGCTGCTGCTGTTGCTGCTGCTGCTACTTGGTCTGTTGTGCACTGGTATAATGCTGTAATGGTGAATTTGCATGCGAACACTAAGTGAGTGCCTGTCCACTACCTGCACCTTGGCCATTTGGTTGCGCTCAATTAACCGACTGACTGAGTGGCTGAGTGGCTGAGTGGTGGTGGTGGTTGACTACTCTCACTGCTGCTGCTGCTCAGTACCAG
>NW_016237800.1:0-1103 GCF_001687245.7 Rhagoletis zephyria | reverse complement strand
TCAAAAAATTAAGAAAGAAAATTGAAAAAAGAAGAAAATTGGTTAAAAGTTTAAAGTTTCAGTGCGTCAACTCTTTTAGGCGGTAAAAGATATAGAAGCAAATCCGAGACATAACTCCTTTGATCTCAGAAAATGTCAAACACATTTTGTTTTTCAGAAGGTTGCCTATTTGAATTTAGGACCCATTTCAGTGTTAAAATGCATACATATGTACATTTGTGGGTAAAATATGCTTTATAAAATCCATGTATGTATGCCGATTTACGGCTCCTTCTCTCAAAACTTACTAATGGCTCATTAAACGCATCCTTTCTGTTGCAGCCCTAAGCGAATGTAAAATGCAGGTGATTACCATTCCACAAACATACATACATATAAAAAGGAAGTCACATGCGGTGCCATAAAAGAATGCATTCATAATTATGTGCGTACAAACGTATTTATAAGCTCCAAAAAATACTTAGCATGACTTTTTCACCAGTTAAAGGCATACATAAGTAACTATAGACATGGATATGATTACATATTATCTTTACACGTATACATTAGACTATCTCACGTTTCATATCAAAAACTATCAGTTCTCCGTCGCAGGTGAGTAATAATATCTGATGAAGTTTATAAAACACACCATATTAAAAATAGTTTAGCTTCTTTCGGTTAACCAAAATTAAAATTAATTAATTGTAAAAACAAATATTTGTAAAGTAAGCTTTCTAACTATGCACGAAATCTGACCGTAAATACTAGTGTACCAAATATATCAACTCGTTTGCCACCTATCGGCAATTTTTGGTGCAGTTTTTCCTTTTCATGTAGTTTATANGTTTTCAAATAACTCGACTCCTGCACCACCTATCGGCTTAATTCATTTTTCGTATTGCATTGTCATCGAATTCTAAGCCAATTATGATGTTTCAAGCCTCCAGGTCTTCGGGAAGTTGATCAAACATTTATTGCAAGATTTGCCCCTAACAAACATACGTACATACATACATTCCGAGCAAGTTAAATAAAAGCTTGTAATGAAAATATTATTTTAAAAATGTTGAACTTTATTATGAATTCTGTTGAAGATCTCTTAGATTTACATTCTCGTATTA
>NW_016237799.1:0-1103 GCF_001687245.7 Rhagoletis zephyria | reverse complement strand
TTTTTTGTAAGCGAGCGACAAAAGAACGCTCAATTCGGGTAAAATTTCCATTTAGCTACTTAGCTGATTAGTTTAACGGGATTTAGACACAAAAACCAACAGAAATGAGTAATTGTGCGAAGTATTTGCGTAATATATGTATATACTTATTTAAAATATAAATCATGTACATACATACATATGAAAACAAAAATTTCCCTCTTCACTTTCCAATTAACAATTCACAATAGAGCAGTTTTTTCACTTACAAACATTACCCTTATGGTCGCTTATTTCTTAACCGACCTGGCTGAACTTTCGTAAATAGCCGAGCGAGTTTTTCTTTTGTAGCTCGGTTGAAAAAGAATGCACCTATGGTTCATATTACGAGTATAAAAATACGATAAAAATGAAAGTTTAAAAGTTTGTACAAAATTTAAAAAATAGTTAATCAAATTTAAAAATTTCACTCTCTTTAATCAACATTTTCAGCAAATATTCGAGTGAGCAGATTTATAGCCCATTTAATTTTAGTATAATAATGTGTAACTTATAAATTGCCCAAAACTTCGTTGATTTTGGACTATTTTATGCTGACGATCTTACAAAGGTTTTTCAATATAACGCATGTTTTTATGTGGGTAAAATGCGCAACATCGTAGCAAACATATTTTTAAGAATATTAAAGTTTTCGTAAAAAATTTTGAGCAAACAAATGGAAATCGTTATAAAAATACGATACATTTTTTATTTTGTACAAAATCAAAAATATTTTTAAAATTTCCTAAGCATTATTATTAGGTTCACTTTTTCACTTTTCGTTTCCATCTATTTACTATTGTCTCACGAAATTTTCCTATCATTTCAAATTTTCGATTCGTACGAAAACAAGAATACGCCTAATTATTTCAATTTAATTTAATTTTTAGAATTTTTTAATATTATTTATTTAATTTGTTTGTCTTTTTTAGTTTAGTTTTCTTTTAATTTTTAGATTTTGTTTAAAAATAAAAATATTTTGTTTTTTTATAATTTTATTTAATTTTAAGTACTATTTTTTACCTTTTTGATTTAGTTTTTTTCTTTTTATACCCGAGCGCACTTGTGCACAAGGGTATTATAAC
>NW_016237798.1:0-1103 GCF_001687245.7 Rhagoletis zephyria | reverse complement strand
AAAACAACATCAAAAATCTCATTATCATGAATCCGTAAAATTTTTTTTTAAATTTGTATGCAAACTTTTTAAGCTTAAACTGCGTAGTCATCTGAGGTCATATTTTTTCAAAAAATATTTAAAACACTGTTTTTTTAATAAAACCTAAATTTTTGGAGGTATTTTCAAATCGATCCATCTCACGAANTTTTTTTTTTTAATTTGTATGCAAACTTTTTAAGCTTAAACTGCGTAGTCATCTGAGGTCATATTTTTTCAAAAAATATTTAAAACACTGTTTTTATTAATAAAACCTAAATTTTTGGAGGTATTTTCAAATCGATCCATCTCACGAAAATCTTCACATTTTTTTTTTGCCTGATATTTTGGTGCAAGTCTTAAAATNTTTAAAACACTGTTTTTATTAATAAAACCTAAATTTTTGGAGGTATTTTCAAATCGATCCATCTCACGAAAATCTTCACATTTTTTTTTTGCCTGATATTTTGGTGGAAGTCTTAAAATATAATAGATTTTATAGTTCCAGTGGAAAAACAGTGCCGATTCTTTTTTTTGTATGGGGAGTGATGCAGTCTAATGTACATATATATTTATGTATGCACCAGTGCTGCCACAAAAAAATTACCAAATTCCTCAGAAACAAATGAAAAATCCTCAAAATCCGAGCAAATTACTCAAAATTTTCTATTAAAGATATGAGTATTGTGTGATACCAGGGATGTTGCGAATGTGGAATTTTAGACATCCGCGGATGCGAATGCGAATGCGGATGGTGTTGAAAATGGGGCAAATAGGACGATAACCACGCCTACCTCCCATATAACGGTAGTTTTCAGAAATACGAAAACTGCNTACGCAAGGGGATTATAACTTTGTTCACATAACGGCTGTTTGTAACAGGCAAAACGAATCGAGATAGATATAGACAAATGTATACATAAATGATCAGAATGAAAAGAGTAACCGTATGTGCACACGATAACTCGAGTACAAATAGAGATATCTTAAAGAATTTTGATATGTGTACTTATTTTGAGCGTAGGACGGATGGTGTTGAAAATGGGCCAAATAGGACGATAACCACGCCTACCTCCCATATAACG
>NW_016237797.1:0-1103 GCF_001687245.7 Rhagoletis zephyria | reverse complement strand
CCGAGCGTTCACTGTAATCAGTACATTAGGATGGTAACGACCCAACGGCAGTAAACATTCACTGTAATCAGCAAAATGGCTTGAGCTCCATTCCAGCAAACATTCACTGTAATCAGTGGATAACCACGTGGCTCGGTTTAACGTTCACTGTAATCAGTAACTCAAATCTGAAAGATGAGCTGGGCATTCACTGTAATCAGTAAATGTTATGACGCGAAGAAGAACATTCACTGTAATCAGTAGAAGTGAATTTGCTTCTTATGAGGAGTGTTCACTGTAATCAGTAAAGCATCTTCTGGCAGTCTACATCAGAGAAGGTAATGCCCGGAAAAAGGAAGCTGATATCGTGCGTGCGTTGAGTGAAACATTCACTGTAATCAGTATGCACTTCACTTTCATTCGGTCAGATTAACTCGGGGTTTAGGTATTGGTGTTCACTGTAATCAGTAAACTTACCACGAGAAACTCAGCCGGGAACGTTCACTGTATTCAGTAAAACGGATGCAATTCCGATGATGGTTATTTTGCTTCAAATCCGGATAGGGCAGGGGAGGAGAGACAAACATTCACTGTAATCAGTGGCAGCGTGACGTTGTTTTAAAATGACACTTTAGTCCTTAATTGAGTGCTTCAACTACGTTCACTGTAATAAGCAGACGAGCCCAACGTTCACTGTAATCAGTGTTGTGATCAACCCTGTCACTTTTACTGTTCGTATCAACAGGATAAATGCTGATTACAATGAACGCTGACAAAAAAAACAATAAAACCATATTTTTTTCAATAATTTACACCTAAACGTTCACTG
This sequence comes from Rhagoletis zephyria, assembly GCF_001687245.7. Lineage (NCBI taxonomy): Eukaryota > Metazoa > Arthropoda > Insecta > Diptera > Tephritidae > Rhagoletis > Rhagoletis zephyria. The sequence continues at coordinate 295 of NW_016237797.1, read as the reverse complement.
TAATCAGGAATACTTTAAGTCTACGTCATTCACTGCAATCAGCAGAGCTACTAGTAGTATTTGACGTTCACTGTGAACAGTAGAATAAGGATATAAGCCTGTATGACGTGATGCAGAACCGCCCTTGTAAGTACTCACTATCACTAATCATCAATGAAAACGTGGATTCGTTGAAATGATATTCTAACGATGAATGGGATGTGGCAATGAGTTGCTGATTACAGTGAATACTACTGATTACAGTGAATGCCGCGAGGATTGCTGATTACAGTGAACGAAGGGGAAAAAGCAGGTG
>NW_016237796.1:0-1103 GCF_001687245.7 Rhagoletis zephyria | reverse complement strand
TCGTTAGGAGGAAAAAGGGAGAAAAAATCAGGCAGTCACGCAATACATGTCACTGCTTCATTACCAAAACTTGCTCTTCTTCTTCTTCTCCAACATTTACCACCGCCGCCAAGGCTGTCAATGTCGTGCAAAAAAAGACACTTTGTTGCCATTTGCATTTTCTAAGAATATACGGGGAAAAATCAGCAGAAAGAAGCAAATCACGTCAAACTGCTGCTGCTGTTTTTGTTGGCTGGTTCAGTGCAAAGAAGGGACAGCGAAGAAGAAGAGGAAGAAGAATGTGAAAAAAGAGAAACAGAAAATAATAATATAATGCGAGAATTCACTTCACTACTGAAATTGTGCTGTACAGAGTGTACTCTAACAGACAGCTACTGACATAAATAAAAGTGTATTTGGTGAAATTTAAAATAAAATTGAAACAAAGTTATTATTACCTTTTAGAAAGATTGTCCGATATGTCCATTTCGAGCAAAACAAATTAAAAAAAACTTTACTACTAAAATGAGCATTAAAAAAAGTTAACCAGTTAATCAACAAGCAAATCCCAATTTAACCCAATCAAAAATTTTTTCCAACAATTCACCAACTAAAATAAAAATACTACCACCACCACCACCAACAACAACAATCCGTAATGATAAACAAATGACGTAAAAGAGAAGAGAAAAGAAAAAAGTACAAAAATAATAACCAGTACAAAAGCTCTATTCGAGATAATTCGTAGAAGAAAAGTAAATAATGGTCAGCGTAAGGACCAAGGCGGAAAGCAAAGCTAGCCTAAACCCTAAATCAAGACCCCAAAAAAGGACAAAAAACGATGATGATGATCATTCTGTTGATGATGTACTAATGAATGGAATTGAGCAAAAAGAGAGAGAGGGAAGACAGGAAAAAGGCAAGTGCAAGTGCGAGTGCAAACAAACAACAACAAAATAGGCAAACAGTCAAAGTAATGCAGAGAAGAAAAAGTAAGTAACCGGAGATCAAAACGAGAGAACTGGCAAAGAAAGAAGTCCACTGCGTGATTTCATAATTTGTGACCGCTCACGAAAAGAAGAAAGACGGAAGCAAAGGACGGACACAAACAACAAAAAACAACA
>NW_016237795.1:773-1103 GCF_001687245.7 Rhagoletis zephyria | reverse complement strand
CACAGGCTGGTCGTCTGGCTGCTGACGCTGCTGGCCACGGAGGAGGCGCCCTTGGAGGCGGTGGCCGCCGCCGCATCCACCTGCGCCTTGTGGACCTTGTAGATGCCGAGGATGGCGAGGACGACGACCACCACCAGTGCCAGCGTCAGTACGGTCAGCAGGTAACCTGTTGAGCAAATGAAGAGGTAAGTGTCATTTGATGAAGAGATCATTGAAAACAGAGGACTTACCGTTGCCGGACTTTTCTGTCACCTTTTCAACTTCAATTTCTGGTGGTGGTGGAGGCGGTGGCGGAGGAACCGTTTTTGGAGTGGTGGTGGTTGTTGTTGT
>NW_016237795.1:0-733 GCF_001687245.7 Rhagoletis zephyria | reverse complement strand
CCAGTCGGCGATGCAGCATCGGATGGCGCTCCCCTGGCCATGCTAATGTCATTAGTAATGAGCAGAGAAAGAGACAGGCAGCAGCAGCTGATGAGCAGACTGCTTTTAGTAAGTGGATGCAGTGCAGACATCGCTGATGATGATGGTGGACACTGCTGATTGATTACGGCAAATGCGAAAAGGACACAAGTGCAAAACAGAAATGCCGATAAAGATGAAAAGTTTAAAGTCACAAGTTTTTTCAGCGTTTCTTTTCCTTACTTGTATAACAACCGAAACACGTTTTTTAGAACTTGTTGTCCTTTATATATTCCCTAGTACAGCTGTCACTAATCACTTTTACTTTCTCCACTGCCTCGTCAGCAAGCAACAACATTTCACCAATCCATCAGAACACCACTCGCCCACTACCCGAAGCACAGCAAAATTAACCAGGACTTCCGAAGGGCAATCCATCGACGCAAAAAAATGGCCGAGAAGAGTGAAGGGAAGAAGCCGCCGCCGAAAAAGCCCAAAGAACCGGCGGCTGAAAAGGAGGTTTCGGAAGGCAAGGGCAAGGAAAAGGAGAAGGAGAAAGAGAAGGAAAAGGAGAAAGAAAAGGAGAAGGAAAAAGAAAGCAGCAAAAGCAAAGGGCCGGCCCCAGCGGCGAAGACCACCTCTCAGGCGTCAGGGGGCAGCACCGCCAGCCAGGAGTCCGCCGGCATCGGCGCCGACCTGAACAAGTCTTCGGCCA
>NW_016237794.1:0-1103 GCF_001687245.7 Rhagoletis zephyria | reverse complement strand
GGCTCGAAGTGGTCTTTGTCAATTTTGACGGAGCGGGTGGTATTGGTCAACGTCATTTACACAGTCATATCTGTTTCGCGTGAATACCAAATTCGGATATGACGGCGTTTCGGCAAGTCATTTTAGTACTACCGAAAATGGCTTTGAAGACGTCTAAAACACTCGAAGCCTCCCGTTTAGCTCAACATGATCGATTTGGATTCTCGTTTATCGATCCGGAGAGAGCCATGTGGCTTTTTATGGTGGAATGTAGTACCCCATAATACAATGTTTCGGGCCCCGGCGAAGTCGATATTGGTTTAATAATTTTGCTATTTACTTTAAAATTAATTTTCTCCATTTGTCGTAATTTGACTTATAGCTGTTTTCTCAAGTAGGTTTTAAAATTTAACTGCCTTTACAACATCTTTTTCCAGAACAAAATTTGTGGTTAAATGGCAGACAAATTTTAAAACGATTAAAATATTCGGGTGGAAGCTTACCTCTATAGATGATGATACATATGTATATGGTATTATAGATGATGGTATCAGATATTTAGATGATGGATTTCGGCGTTGTATCATTTTCAGTGTCATTTCGTTTTTGCTTCGTTCATATTTATCCTAAAGTAATAGTAGTAAAAATATTGCACGTACAATAAAGTTGCATGGCATTATTTGTGTAGATTTTTCATCACCGTGAAAGTTCCATTACCATTAATGACTCCGCTTTTACCCAGTTTCTTCTAGTATTTGTACGAAATAACAAATAAACAGTTTTTAATCGCTTTTGTTACTTAGTTTCGGTGCGCTTCGTAGACCTAAGTACTATTTGCCATCACGCGTCCGCGAAAGGCTATATTTCTCATTTCCACCTGCATACGAGCTGGCCTTTGAACCTATCACAAGGATTTTAGCATACATACATACATACATATGCATTTTTGAATGTATGCGTATTTTTCTCACAGCTACCGCGCCAATCCATATTGCAATTTAATTAATACACAATTTAGATTAAATCAACAACGCAATATAAATTTCATTTTACCAATTACGATTTATTTTAATTAGTTTATATGCTAATTTGAAGCTATTTTAAATGCTTATGTGTGTGTGTGT
>NW_016237792.1:0-1103 GCF_001687245.7 Rhagoletis zephyria | reverse complement strand
ATGCAAAGTACATTCATCTGATTTCGATTTTTCTGGAGATAATTCTGATGAAGATCCAGATTTTATTCCTCCAGAACTAAGTCAACGAACCAGTGGCCATAAGCAAAGTGATACCAGTAGCTCGGACGAGGAGGAGGAAACGGTGTCCACTCCATTAGCTTCGTCTCCAACATTAGACTGTTTACCGTCATCTTCGTCATATATAATACGAGGAAGAAGACGCATAAGAAATCNAAAATTGTTTAAAAAACAAGCAAGAGGAAGTAGGGAGGTTAAAGTACGGGAAGACCGCAAACTCGCAGTGAAGATGTGGCTTGATAATAAACCAGTCCTGATGATGTCTACTTCTTGCTGCGACCAGAACCATGGTGAATTTAAGAGATGGTCCAAGAAAGATAAAAAAATATGTAACAGTGAGAATGCCTGATGTCATCAAAAAATATAACGAAAATATGGGTGGCGTGGATCTCGCTGATAGAATGCTTTCAGCTTGCAAGTCGCATAATCGCACAAAGAAGTGGACAATTCGCGTAATCTCCCACTAATTAGATTTAAGCGTGGTAAATGCTTGGCTGCAGTATAGGGCTGTTGAAGTAGAGAAGGGAGTACCAAAAAGAAATATTGTACAGATTCGAGAATACAAACTGAATTTAGGGACAATGACAAAGAATCTGATACGAGTACTGGAGAGGAAATTATGTATGATGAACTTGAACCGAAACATAAAAAGTGCACAGTCTTAATAAAGCCAGTTCCTTAAAAGAAATTATTTAGTACCAAAAGTGCTGCACATTTACCAGAATATGGTTCAAAACAAAGCCGCTGCAGAAAAAATGGCTGTGACAAGAAAACAACAGTATTTTGCAAAAAATATGAGACTTCTTGTGCTTCACCCCTAGTCGAAACTGTTTTTTCACGAAGACTGTTAAGAAAAATATCAAATTTTAAAGCAACTGAGTTATTTATAATATTCTTTATGAAGAAATTTAAAGTTTTTGTGTTGTTACTGTGAAGAAAGAATATATATACTTTGTTTATTTTAAAAACTGAAATGAAACTTTAAATACAAAACTAAATAAATTACATGTTTGTTTAATTCCCAT
>NW_016237791.1:0-1103 GCF_001687245.7 Rhagoletis zephyria | reverse complement strand
AAAAAAATTTTGGTTTGTTATACCACACCGGAAGTGAAATTTTAAAAACCAAATTTGAGAAACTTCGACCAATTTTTTTAATTTTTTTGCAAAATATAGCCTTAGGTATAATTATAATACCCTAAAAGTTTTAGAGTATGATCTGCATAAGTTTGAGAGTTTTAGTACGATTTCAAAAATTTTCCACATATCGCTTTTTTGAGCCAAGGTTGATAAATGTACCGAGATACACATATGTATGTAGGCGTAAGTGGGCGGTGCCACGCCCATTTGTCCGAAAAATTTCGTAAGATGTACGCTAGTATTCGTAATATTTACGCAGTTTTTTTTTTCAGTGTAGCGTTAAAGTTTATTTATTAATTAAAAGGTTCAAACAAATGAAAAAAATAACAGAAATATATCGTCACGCTTATGCCAGAAGCATGAATGTGCAAATTTATCAGTTTTGAGTTATTGTGCTGACTTGATTAACCTTTAGATGTTCTATGTTATACGAAAACGCAGAATATCACGCGTATACGGCAACCACATATTTTACAATTTCAATTGCATAAATGTAGAGTTAAGACTCGTAAAAAAAAAATTAAACTTGATTTCCCAAAATTTTCATTTTTACACATTCATGTTTGTGGAACGCGGGCGACGATATCAATATCAGCAATATCAATCAATTTATAAAAAGAAGCCCACCATCAAATAGAAAAGCAGAAAGAAAAATCAAAGTAGTGGTGTTAGGAAGAGAAGGAGGCCGAGTGAGAAGGTCATCGTTTACTGTCATGCGATGATAGCATGAAAAGCACACATAAATCGGAAACGCGGTCACCAAGCAAACGGTTACGTACTAGTATTTAGTTGATGGTTAGGCGTATTATCTCAAAATGCTGATTACGAAAAAAAAACTTAAAAATTAATGAAAACCTATGTATGTATGTACATATATATTTTGATAGCAGGGCATTTAATAACACCCTGGGCACATGCTATTAATTTAACATATCGCTAGCTTAAAGTGACAGGTTGCTAGGTTAGGTAAGGTTAGGTTAGGAAGGCGGGGAAGCAAGCGTGCCCATTGTGAACGCCCTATACATATCAGGGCCAGGAGG
>NW_016237790.1:0-1103 GCF_001687245.7 Rhagoletis zephyria | reverse complement strand
TTTTAGAAAATTGTATTCCAAAAATCAGCGAGAGCAATTTGAATAACGTTGGATAATATTATTAAGATTATGATTATTATTATTATTCTGATCTCTTATTATATGCCCAATCAAACATTCACAAATTAAAGCGTGAGCAGAAGGGCATTTATGATCGCATATTGCAAATGTTACGATCACAATATAACCAGTAAACAACCTTCGGTGAATTTGGCAACTGCCTTCCTCGGGGATGAATATGCTAGGGATGAAATTATCGGTACACACGCCTTCCAAGCACGCAGGGTTGCGTTTAAGAAACAAAAAGTAATTAACTCCAAATAGTTTCAAAAAGTCTAGTGTAAAACGAAATTTATTGAATAATTCCACATAAAATGGTGTACATAAATGACTCATTTTCTAAANCGATCACAATATACCCAGTAAACAACCTTCGGTGAATTTGGCAACTGCCTTCCTCGGGGATGAATATGCTAGGGATGAAATTATCGGTACACACGCCTTCCAAGCACGCAGGGTTGCGTTTAAGAAACAAAAAGTAATTAACTCCAAATAGTTTCAAAAAGTCTAGTGTAAAACGAAATTTATTGAATAATTCCACACAAAATGGTGTACATAATTGCCTCATTTTCTAAACGATTTAAATAAAACGCATTTCATAACCTTTTTTGTGCAAACGGCATTTGCGAATTGATAGAAAAGTACTACGGATTGTAAATTTTTGTTAACTATGAGGTGAATGAAAATTTTCAACCCAACCTGACGGTTTTGAAGAATTTTTTTGTTCTAATTTTATTACTAAGGCGTCTAATAAATGCATGGCTTTTAGTGCTAGAAGAATAAAAGTCAGTAAAGACAAGTCTTTTTTTGTAAAATTTCCGATTTTAATTGCTCAACTTCTTTTGCAGAGACTGAGATTTCTCGTTGTGAATACGAATGCCATAGTTTTTACCTAGCTCATGGGACTACGCAAAATTTTGACAGCTTGTAAATATGTATACACATAAAGTTGTTTGCAGTAATAAAGAGTCAAAATCAAAATGGAGAAAAGAAGAAAAAGCGTACGTTAGTTGTCAGTTATAAAATAAATCTAAATTTGTTTG
>NW_016237789.1:0-1103 GCF_001687245.7 Rhagoletis zephyria | reverse complement strand
CTTGGAGGATTAGCTTGGGGATATCCCGTGAGTTGGCCTCATCAGGCTCAATGGTAGGTGGTCGAACATTGACCTACCTGGTGATTGCCCTTAAATTGATGGGTCTCATATCTGCTAAATGAGCGGTGGGAGGAAATAAAGACAAGTTTCACAACCAGGTGTACTCGAGACTCTCATGGAAACTTCTGAGGCTGACGTTTCCACTATTACTAAAGTGTTGAGTCATTGTTGATACGTTGTTGGACGATTGAATAACACAGAGTTAGATTACTTTCAAGTGTCCTTTGAAACCAAAATCAGCTGCGCGTGGAAATTAATGCATGGCAGTAGCTACATTTATTTGTAACAGTTGGTCTTTAATAGCCAAAACNGCCACATAAGCTTACGACGGTAGAGTGTAACTGTAACTGAATATGTAGCATTAAGGTATGCTCATGTGTGTATGTACATATGTATGTACATTAGACTGGCTAAAAAAGTCGACTATTTTTATACCCGAACGCACTTGCGCACAAGGGTATTATAACCTTATGCACATAATGGTTGTTTGTAATAGCCAAAACGAATCGAGATAGATATAGACAAATGTACCTATTAATGATCAGTATGAAAAAAGAAATCGATTAAGCATCTGTGCTACCTCTTATATAACGGTAGTTTCCAGAAAAAGAAAACTGCGATATTTTATCCACTTAAAATTGATATTTCCAGTGCTTTTGGCGAAAAATAGGAATATTTAACATTTTTGGAAAATGGGCGTAGCCACGCCCACTTATAATAAAATGTGTATAACTTGGAAACCGCTCGACCAATTTGTCCCATACATGGCACAGTGGTTGGCATTGGTACAGCATACCAAATGCCTGAATATTTTTAAAATCGGAAAATAACCACGCCTACTTTCCTTAAAACGGTAATTTAGTGAAGTACGAGATCTTCGATAAATCAGTAAATACTGAAGCTTATTTATTCAAAATTTATGATTGCAATAACTCTTTAGCAAAATATACGCTCATGATACAATTTTGGAAAAAGGGCGTGACCCCACCCACTAATGACCACATGTGTTTAACTCGGTAACCGTTCGATCAATTTGTATCAAG
>NW_016237788.1:0-1103 GCF_001687245.7 Rhagoletis zephyria | reverse complement strand
GTCACTACTAGAAAAGTTGTTTTCATTTTGAAAGGGAAAACTTAAAAAAACAAAATGTTTGTAAAAATAGCAATTTTAGTTTTAGCTTTTCCATTTTATAAAAACTTTATGTTTCACCACAACACACAATTGTGCAGGTCAATTTAGGTCAAGTAAATAAAAATAAAACAGATCTACATAATGAGAATTTTAAGTGATAGAGAGAATGAGGAAGAGAGGCAAAAATAGAGGCGCACTGGGAAGTATAAAATTGGGGAGATTGTTACTAAGCATTTGCTGTTTTTATCACTTACAATTTTCCCAATAATTTAAAAATAAACGTTTAGTTTTAAAACAATCTTATCGCAACACACTTTTGCATGCCACAATCAATCTAAAAAAACTAAAGATTTTAAAACGATTCTAAAATGCGGAAATTCTATTTTCACTCAACAATGCTGGAAAGAAAAGATAAACACAGCAATCAAAAGGTGACAATGACAAAAAGGTATTTTGTTTAGTGATATTTTGAAAGCAAAAGCTAGCAACTTTAGTGATTCAACTTTTGACTTCTTGAAACTTTGCCCGTCTGCTCTTCCTATCTCTGGTAAACTCTGGTAACCTTCCTCTGATGTGACATTACTTGATAACCATTTTTTGCTTTTGTTCAACTTTTCCCAGTCAACTTCCTCTCTCTCTGAGAATGCAGTACCAGCGTGCAATTACCGCCGTGGGCGTGGTGGCCATCGCCGTGGTCCTCTACTACCTCTACAAACACGGCGAACTGGGCAACCCCAAGGAGATGATCAATGAGGTGGTCCACGACGGGAAGGAGGCGGCGAAGAAGGTCGCTGATGCTGCTCCTAAGGCCGCCGGAGGTGGTGGTGGAGGAGGAGGTGGAGCTCATTAGGGGCGTTTCCACCACCTGCTGACCTCTACTAAACATGGCAACACCTCTTTTTTCTGGCCATCTTTACCTGATAAGATGAGCCAACAAAGTTGTCATTTGCCAAAGATTTTTATTGTTATTAAATTTTTTTATTTTTTAACTGTTTTTTCATTATCAGACTGATGATGACGCTGCAACATTGTTGTTCTACATTGAGCGAAGATTCGAATTTTTG
>NW_016237787.1:0-1103 GCF_001687245.7 Rhagoletis zephyria | reverse complement strand
TGCTCGGCAGATCACTGGCAGACCAGTGAGATGAGGAGGGGGCGGCGTTCTTCGAGGACTGATCCATTCTTCTGGGAAAAATGGGTTTTTTTTCTTTGAAGCGCAAGACAGAAATGATGATGACGAGAAGGGAGCGCAAGTGGAGCCAGAAAGTGACACGTACGCACAAAGCGAAGGAAATCGAACTTTCAGAAAAGTGAGCTGTTCACAAGCACCAGTAACCAGTTTGAATTGGGTAGCGGTAATTTGGAGTTATTTATAAACGCATAAACTGATTTATAAAATGACCTTTTTCAAAAGTATTTTCAATGAAAAGCATAAGTTTTTCAAATGTTAGTGAATAGTAGTTGTGCAGCAAGAAAGATGCCGCCGTTTGCGCGTTTTGAGTACAAAAATACCCTTCAAATCATTTTTTAGATTTATTTTTATTGCTGCTTTCTGGTGCATCTGCACTGGCGTTAGTCACAAAGCACTTTTACTTAAATAAAAAACACCACTTCACTTTTGGCCGTGTTTTATCTTACATTTTCAGTTCACCAGCAGAGTGGGAGTTTGAAAAGGGAAAGTGGTGAGGAAAAAACAAAGCACTTAATAATCGGTTTTCACCAGACTTAGTGGCACTTCAAAACTGTGTCAGCCGATTTCAACAAAAAAAGTTACGTTGTAAAGAGGTACTTTACGGATGCCGTTGCAAATTGTTATATTTTCTCAATTGTTTGCTCTGCTGTTTCACTGCACTTTTGACGCCACGATTAGTATTCTCTACTGTAAATAGAATCACCTACTTAACATTAAAATTTAAATCGTTTCTAAAAAAGTAAATGCCTACGAGCAGTAGTTCAATCACTTTTCCTCTTTTATTACTACATCAGAAAAGAAGTGCTAAGAAGCTTCCCATTTGTTGGAGCAGCCTAAAAGAAGCCCTCACGTGCCACCTGCAAAACGTTTGCAACGCATGGTCTTCTTTTTTATCTACTAACAAAAACTGATTTCGCTTTCACTAAATTGAAAAACCTTAAACTTTTTCGTTTGCAGACAGCAGAGAAACCAATCGTTACTCTCTCTCTCTCTCTCTCTCTCTCTCTCTCTCTCTCTCTCTCTCT
>NW_016237785.1:0-1103 GCF_001687245.7 Rhagoletis zephyria | reverse complement strand
ACTTTGTGCAGAAGCTGCCGCAGGGCTACGACACGCCGGTGGGCAGCAAAGGGACGCAGCTGTCCGGCGGGCAGAAACAGCACTGTAAACATCCAGCTGCTGTTTGGAGCAGTTTAGTTTTTAGGAGGTTTCAAGTAGTCAATGAGTGAAAGCGACAAAAAAATAGCTTAGTTAGTAACAAACCAAACGAGTGAAAATGAACCATTTTTTATTTGAGTAAAATAAAACAAAATATAGTTATAAAAAGCCATTCACACAAAATATTTAAATTGATAATCTTTTTTACAAATCATTTACATCCAACTCCAACACTTCTTTGTAATTTATAACAGAAATCTGTATTAAAGTACATTTTGAGTAAAGTTTAAGTGGTTGCAGAGCTTGTCGTATGTACGCAAAATCACACACATGACTATCTTCCACAATAAAAATGGAGCTCCCGTATTTATAAGAGTATTCTTTGCAACAAGAAAAAGGGCCAACAGACAACTGTCGGAGTGCGGGAAAAACTTGGCTAGGCCGAAAAATTATTCCAAAGTCTTCAGGTTTGTAAAAAGACNGGATATAAACGTTCAATATAATGATAGTAACATAAATAAAGGTATTTGATGTTTGTGAATGAGCATATGGTTGAAATATGCAACATAGTGAAACTTTTCGCAACAAGATAGTCAACTTGACCTATAATTTCATTTTCTTTCCACAGTTTTTCAGATGTGGTTGAGTAAAAACGAGGCGCTAGTTTTATCTTCAAACGGCAATTTTTTAGCCCAAACTTTACCAGAGAATAGTGGAGAATGTCTGAATGATCAAGAGAGCTGAAACCGAAGTTGTGCAGTTGTTGCAGCACTGGCAGGTAAAGACTCCCCATTGGACCACGCCGATAATCACCGGGAAAAATAATTTCGTCTGAATCAAAAATGCTAAACGAAGTGTGCAGCAGCAAATGTCGAAGTAGAGGCATTTGGAAGTTGATGATAGACAGTAGGCGCTGAAAACCTGCAGACACAGTGGCTCTGTCTTTAATTTTAGGTTTTGAATGCCTATCAAAAATAATAAACTCAAATTTGAAAGCAAAACTGGACAGTTGATTTGCGTAGTTT
>NW_016237784.1:940-1103 GCF_001687245.7 Rhagoletis zephyria | reverse complement strand
TTCTTCCATACGAAGTGTGTTCGACGATTTTTTATATGGAGAAAATTAGCCACACCTTCATCAAAGCAATCTTAAAAAACTTAGTTATATTAAAATTTAATGGGCTAAAAAACCGCACACTCAAAATAAATCTAGGAAATCGAATTAAAAAGCTCGAAATTTT
>NW_016237784.1:608-927 GCF_001687245.7 Rhagoletis zephyria | reverse complement strand
TAAAATATAAACCGTATTTTTACAAAAAATAATTAAAATTGAATACTATTAAGATAAATGGTCAAATCTTGTCGTAAAGTTTTGATAAGCACTTGAAATGCTATTAAAATGTCAAATTTTAGTACTGAATTCAAAGGAAAATGTCTCTTTTATCCATTAATAATAACTTAAATATGCTTTTTGTTAAGATGTATACCTGAAAATGTGTGCATACATATTTGCGTTAAATGCAGTACATGTGCACGTGTAATAAATTTGTAAAAGTGTAAAATACGTAAACGCATGTACATAAACAATAAAACTTTCTCATGAATACCAT
>NW_016237784.1:0-518 GCF_001687245.7 Rhagoletis zephyria | reverse complement strand
TGAAGGGAATGTACTAAGAAAATATATGAGCGAATTAAAAAGTGTATACAATTTATAGCCGAAAAGTAAATTTTTTGTATAGATTTCGTACTGAAGTAACAATTTCATTTCCCAACATTGATACAGAATGTAAACAAACACAGGGTTGCAGGGGAAAAAAGTTGAACGAGCTCAAAGTTGGCTGGCGACCAATTTTGTTGAAAGCGATTAGTTGAAAGGCCGTTCGGACGAGGCGATTTTTGCTTTCAACTAAAAGTTGCCTGAAAAATCTCGGCGTGCGAATGCCCTATAATCATTCTTGCTCACAATCATGGCATATGCCAAACGTTTCCATTCCTAGTGATGTGCAGAGTCAATACTTTGAAGAATTCATCGACACTCGGTACCGATATAAGTATCCAATACTTTCGATACTCGGTACCNTACAATAGAGCAGTTTTTTCACTTACCAACATTAGCCTTCAGGTCTCGTATTTTTTAACCGACCTGGCTGAGCTCGAATAAATAGCCGAGTTTGT
>NW_016237783.1:0-1103 GCF_001687245.7 Rhagoletis zephyria | reverse complement strand
TTCACCACTATGTCTTACTTCGCTGAACCACCTGCGCATGGAGATTATGGAAAAGCGGTTGTGGCCGCTGAAATGTAAGTTTATTAAGTTTACTACCTATTCTGACAGTCTCGTTGACTAGAAAACAGTTTTTAACAATTTGTGCTAATTGTTCCCATTTTTTTGTTTAAACAGTCATCGACGCCATGGAGTTCATTCCCTCTGGCGCCTTTGAAGGCGTTCTCTCCTCCTTTGGTCTTTTCGAAGAGTGCATCACCATTGAGTCTCCGTCGGTCAAGTGGAACTCGGTGCGCGGCAAGTACTGCCTGGCAAAGGTCCGCCTTCCCTTCATGAACCCCACTTTCCCTGACGCGTACGACCTCGAGTTGGAGGCGAGACCGCCAAACAGCTCCTTTACCGTTGACCTCGCCCGTCTGAGCGCCTACGGAAGGAAGAAGGCGCTCTTTGAGCATCTCGACGTCAACTTTGACGAGCTGAACAACAAGCTCAAGTTGCTCCAGATGATCAACATGCTCAACGGTTCACACTATCGCATTGGACTTTGCTTTCCCTCGACGTGCTCCAGCGCCGAACTGCAAGGCGCATTCAATAAGTGTAAGTGCTTCTCCAGATGTGACCATTTCTTTTGATGCTGTGTGTATTATTAAAAAATCAAGTACTTTTTTCTAGTTATTATCAGCCACAGTGACATTCTTTTACTTAAAAAAAGTTTATTTTATCAATTTATGACAGCAATTAGCTTTTTCTGTCACTGTTTATGAGGTTTCAGTTTTTGCATAGGCGTTTCCAGCAGCAAAGTTTGAAAAAAAGTCAGACAGTGGTAGTTGTGTGTCCTTCGATCAGGCTATCATTATTTGATCGTCGTCAATTCTGCAGCAGCTTGTTTCGCCGACGCCGATATCGAGACGATGTATCGTCAAGCTATCAGGTCACTTCCAAGCTTTGGGTTCAGTACGATTGTTCACTGAAAGCACTCAACTGCTGCGGATGCTAATGCTACTGCTGCATCTATTCACAGCAGTTTCTGTCGATAGATAATCCACGCTTGATGATGGCAGCTCTCTCTCTCTCTCTCTCTCTCTCTCTCTCTCTCTCTCTCTCTC
>NW_016237782.1:0-1103 GCF_001687245.7 Rhagoletis zephyria | reverse complement strand
TTTCGAATACCGAAAAAATTAACTGAACTCTCAAGAAAAACGAAAAAATTCATATAAAACGGCGGACGAGAAATGGAAAAGAAATTTTCTTCTCCCAAAATATTTTAAATCAGTTTGCAGCTCTCAAGAAAAAAAATGCTCGTATATTCGTTTCCTCATGAAAATTTACAGCAAAAGCAAAGCGCTTTTTCAAGCAACNGATACAGTTTGTATTTGAGGTTATTAGCTTTATGGGGGGTTTGAACCCCAAAACCCACCCCTTGTGTGCGCTAATGGCTCCAGGTTATTTCGATCTAAAAGATCTCGTTGACCGATTAATATACGCCCCGTTTTTGAAAGCACGCGAACGCTTGGAACTGATCTTGAAACAATAAAAAGAAACATCTTTTTTATGGCAAATAATATTGGTACAGTAATTTTTTCTACTCCTGTGTCTATGCAGGTGTAGAGAGCATGTTTACCGATATGGAATTCATATGGACAGATAAAAGAAACTGCTTCGACGTATGCATCATCCGAGGTTATATTTGTATTCGTTTAAATGCGCATTATTCTTGATCAGAATTTAAGAAAATTGTATAATGTAACAACATTCGTAATATGAACGAAATCGGATAAATGTGGGTTATCCAAATATCTCAATTTCTGCGCCACCTAGCGGATAATTTTTTTCTTATATTGTATTGTCATAAGAACCAAGCGTGTGCGCCAAATTTCAGCCCGATAGCTTCAGTGGAATTGGCTGAAATATTGATTGCGAAATTCCTGCACACTTGGACAAGTGAAGTTAAATAAAAGGTTGTAAACACAAAGATTAGAAAAAAGTTATTAAACTTTGTAGCTTCGAAGGAAAAATATTTGTAAAATTTGCATGAATATTAATATAGAGATGTAACTCAAAATATATGTTTTTGGAGATTTCATTATGCAATTAATAAGCTTGATAAGGAGAATATATTCGGTCTAACAGATAACCAAACTTCCCAAACTTGGCGAAGATATGTATCCTTCCATCTGTATGTGTCCGGTTTCATGGACAACCCTGGCAACCCTAATATCAGCAGCAGCATAGAGACGAAGGATATACTTATCAACTATTGAAA
>NW_016237781.1:0-1103 GCF_001687245.7 Rhagoletis zephyria | reverse complement strand
CCTCAAGCTCAATAAAAAATGTTTTACTTTATTTCTTTTAAATGAAAAAGAAAGTCTCCAAAATAATCGCTTTAGTACAATTTTAGTAGCAATAATACATTCATAAATTCTCAAAACTTTTGCGTGGCCTCTGTTGTTGACAGCATCCAATTTGTTTCCTTTGGTGTTTTCGCTTTCGTAGTTATTGCTTGTTTTTGTTTTTATTGTAACCAACAGGCAATTTCGAGGAAATTATAGTTTTCACTCGTAACCACAGCAATCAATATCAAATTGTGGAAATAACTAGCACGAAACTAAAATCCGTAAAATTACATGTATCAGAAATCTGATAAAATGTAGTTGTTTGCATATTTGTACATGCTTGGGTAAATCAGAATAAATAAGCGCAGGTATGCATGCATGGGCAATTGTGTGGTCGGATAGGTTAAGTGTTGTAAACGATTGTCTAATTGAATTCTGTCATAATTAATAATTCTGTTGACATTTGTAATTATTTGGATTTGTATTTGGAAATGTTCGGAGGAAATAAGTGACGGCAGGAACTGTTTCCAAAATAAATGAATAGAAGCGTATTTTTTTTTATTGTAGCTAAAAGCTAAAGGTATTGTTTATATAACACTGTAGGGACGCTAAAATACCGCAAAAACGTCGGAAGAGGCAAAATTAATTTTGGGTCGTAGATTACGGTTCTGCATACCGTTTTTCTAGACCAGGCAGTTTTCCCAAGATATTTTTATTTTAAGTTGACGTTGTCAATGAAAAAAAAAATCTAACTTTAACAGGGAAAAAATAATAAAGCCTGTTTTTGTTTTACAAAAAAGAAAATCAATAAATAAATAAAATTTTTAGTGGTTAAATGATAAATGTGCAAACACTATGCTTGTACATGGCGTATGAGTAACATTCTTCTGCTCATATTTCATACAAAAAATTGTTGCCTTTTATGGCTTTCATGAACTTGAAATACTTAGTATTTTTATTGTTTATACGTACCAGAAGATGAAGAGATATGCTTATACTTACACATATACCAAAATAATTAGAACGACGAGCTGAGTCGATTTTTCTGGTCGTCTGTCTGTTTCAATGCAATCTAGTTCCTC
>NW_016237780.1:0-1103 GCF_001687245.7 Rhagoletis zephyria | reverse complement strand
TGTCAGCAACTTAGTTTGCGCGTACTTTCACCTTTCTGGTAGTCCATGACTGCCGTCTACTTTTTTGCTTTCAAACACATTGGACTCACAGCAATTGGTATTATAATTTTTCATTAATTCATTCACTATATGCATTTCTTTTGCTAAACAGTGACGTTGATAGAGCATTGCCAATATGCAGTGAAAATATCTGGAATTAGAAGAACAGAAAAGAGGAGGCATTTTAAAAATGTTCTGCACATGAAACTTGTTTTGTTATTAAAATAGGCAAAGATATCTGAATAAAGTAAAAAGTAGAAGTCAGAGATCTGCAAATAAACTGAGTGGCTCCAAGCAAGCTGCATCGCTCTACGCAACCATGCACCAAGGAAGAAAACGAGAAGTTTCTACAGCAGAATGTTTTTTCAAATTCTTTAGCTTTAGAATACTAATGTAGGTTCCTTTGCAAGGGAAAATACGGTTAATTCCAGTGCGTTGAAGCGACACATTTGGAATAGACACAATGGGAAGAGCCCTTAAAGAACTGAAATTCGCCGGTGCAACAAGTAAGTTTCGGTCTACGGTCAGATTTTTATCCAAACCGAAAATGATACTGCAGTCATATAGTAGATAAAGCACAACAAAATCTCCCTTTTAAAGCATTTCACATAATGAGTCACATAGTACTACTTGCAAGCAGGGCTTCGGAGCGGAGCGGAACAAAGGAGCAAGGAGCTAAGAAGCAAAGACTTTTAGCTGGAACGGAGCTAAAGCAAAAAGCTAAAAAGAATTAATTTGCTCCTTAGCCCCTTTAAGAATAATTTTCAATATTTTGTTGTTATTTTCTGGCCTAGTAACGATTTATTTTGAAATATTTTCATTTTTGTTTTTCCACAAAAATTTTCAATAATAATGACCTCAAGCTCAATAAAAATAAAAATAAAAAATTTGGATAGTAAATTTACTTAAATTATAATTTTTTTGCCACTGAAAATAACCGTGTTAAATAAAATTCCCTATTTAATTAACTTGGCAATTTTTTTTTAATCTTCTTTTGGATGCAGAAGTGTTCCTAGAGCAGCTAGATGCATTTCTGCATCAAAAAGAAAATTTCGCCTACATTT
>NW_016237779.1:0-1103 GCF_001687245.7 Rhagoletis zephyria | reverse complement strand
GTATTAGGGTGCTTTTTCGGCGACAATTTTTTTTTCACTCCCACCTCGAAGTTGGGTGCTCAAATTTTCAGGGCATTTTTTCAGGTATTTCCCACATAACTTCGAGGTGGAAGTAAAAAAAAAAATTGCCGCCGTAAAAAAAACAAAAAAAAGCACCCTAATAAGTATGTATGTATATTAAACAATTATAATATACAGCTAACCGCAAAAGTCTAGCTGCAGAGAAGTTTTCTTAATGTATGCATATTGTTTTTTAATCTTACTTTGTACAAAACTCAGGAAAATGTTATAATGTTTCATAAAATAGTTTAACTGTTTTGGGAAATTTGATTTTTGTATGAATAGTGCAGATTTGAAATAGCTAAAAAATCTCGTTGATTTTTGACTTTTTTTTGATAGACGGTGTTGCGCATATTCCATATAACGAATGTGCATCTTTTACATAANTAATCTTTTCGCAATTTTTTTTTATAAAAATATGGTTCATGCTACAACACAGAAAAAAAATAGATTTTTAAACTTTGTACAAAACTCAGGAAAATGTTATAATTTTTCATAAAATAGTTTAACTGTTTTGGGAAATTTGATTTTTGTATGAATAGTGCAGATTTGAAATAGCTAAAAAATCTCGTTGATTTTTGACTTTTTTTTGATAGACGGTGTTGCGCATATTCCATATAACGAATGTGCATCTTTTACATAATCAACATTTTACCAAAAATTCTGATAAGGAAGCTTATTTATTGAATATTCCTGAGTTTTGCATAAACTTTAGAATTTTAATTAAATTTTTTTTTTTTATAAAAAAAAGTTAGCGAAATGAAAGATAAATAAAAAATCTTTGCATACATTGTGAAAATGTCTCTGTACCTAGACTTTTGTGGTTGCCTCTACGTTAGGCTGGTCCAAAAAAAAGTTTAAAATATTAAGCTCTCACCCCTTAGGATACTTCTAAATGAAAAAAGTACGCGCATTTTATTGTTAAAAAACTGATATTTAGAGCTGCCTNAGTTTAAAATATTAAGCTCTCACCCCTTAGGATACTTCTAAATGAAAAAAAGTACGCGCATTTTATTGTTAAAAAACTGATATTTAGAGCTGCC
>NW_016237778.1:0-1103 GCF_001687245.7 Rhagoletis zephyria | reverse complement strand
CAGGGGGAAACTGCATATGAGAATGTTTTGATATAAAATACATCAAAAAGATCCCATTACTTTTTTAATTTTTAAATACATTAAAAAATGTGTCAACTCTGCACTAAAAATCTCAAGAAAAATGTTCGCAAATACTTAGGTTTCAAATTGGGTATTACATTTTCTTAAAAAAATTCAACCATAAATTTTTTCAGATTATTCAAATTTTCTTAAACTAGAAGTTTGAAAGAAATTTCGAATTTCTTACCTNGCATAGTTTAAAAAAGGAAATTTGATGACAACTCTGCTGAAGAATTTTTTAAAATTTTGTGTTCTTTGATGTGTGTTATTTTAAGTAATGTTCTTAGACGAGAAAAATTTAACCCGACCGCATTTATGTAAATACTTATGTACATACCTAGAGAGCCACATAAGAGAACTCATTTAAGACGGCAGGATTTGTTTTTCTTTGCATTTTATCTCAGGCTGAAAATTATGTGAAAATTAAATACATAAATGTCATAAATTTAGTCCCAGGTCATTGCACATTTATTTTCTTAGTTTTTGGTAGCATAACTACAATAGCGGCACGAACAACAACAGCAATAAAAATACTAAGCAAAGAGCTTATCGATAAGCAATAAAGACACGCACAATGTAATAAAAGTCAACTTCAATTAATACATATAAGAATCTAGAGAAGTGAGTGGAGTAGAAACGACTTTGGACAGCAGTCGTTCCTTAAATCGAAAAAAAACCTACATAAATAGGCCAAAGTAAAGTGAAAATGTAGTCAATGAATGTCCTGCTCAAAGCGATTGACTATCCAAAAACTTTCAAGTCGTACTCCCTTTTTTAATTTTCGCTTTTTCGCAGCAAACACATAAATAGTTTAATTAATGCTCGCTCAATCACCCGCACAAGAGCCACACATCCACACGTACATACATATCTACGTTTAATCGAAGCTAACGTCCCTGCATAATCTGAAGCGTAGCCGTTGACCGCTGATCTCCTTCCCAAACCGCCTTCAAGTAAGCTTCACGCATCAGCCGCTTGGTTAGTTTGTCTCAGATGTGTGTTGGGTGGGGGAATGTGATTTTTATTGTTGTACTATAGCAATT
>NW_016237777.1:0-1103 GCF_001687245.7 Rhagoletis zephyria | reverse complement strand
CGTACGTGCGCTCCAAGCGCTCATAGAAGAGATCCTTGGATGCCTCATTATGAATTTAACACAGCATAAAATAGCACAAGATAACATAACATAAAATAACAATATAACGTAACACAGCATAACATAACATAACAACATAACATCAGATAACATAACATAACACAACATCACATAACACAACGTAACATAACACAACATAACATAATATAACAACATAACACAGACACTGTGTCCTGTCATTTGTTCCTTAAATACCTTTCCCCGCAAGTTTTCTCAGATTCAGTTTAACCAGCCATGCAATTGGTGTGAAAAGTTCGAAACCCATTTGGGTTAAAGAAAAGTGAGATCATTTAAAGGGTTTTAAAGAAATAAAAATCGGCCACTGACGCTATAAAGCGGTCCTGGCAAGGAAATAAGGTTTCTCGCTTATTTGAGCACTTAAAATTTAGGTGAAACGTGTGACACATAAATAAATGGAAAATATCGAAACTAGATCACACAGAGAATATAACGGCAGCAAAAACCATTTCAAGTAAAATGCATACATACATTGATGTGTGTAGAAGTACATTAGGGTAAAAATATTTTTTAGAATACAAATTTGTATATTTATAATACATATTAAAATAGCAACAATCCACCACCAGCCAGCTTTCCGCCACCGGCAACATCATAATTCTGCTTGAAAGACGTCAAGCAACTGTCAATCAATTGGAAAACATTTTATATGCTGCCAGAAGACGTAACAGCGTAAGCGGGCGGTGGAAATCTATCAGCAGCAACAGCAAACCAATCTCATTTCAACAGCATTTACTAGTAGAATTAGAATTATGTATGTATGCGCTGACACCCGAGTATTGTTTGCGCTTGTACTTGTACTGCATATGCGTTACATGTGATTTTTTAAAATTCCATTATTGATAGATATGTAGATGCTCTTAAAAAAATAAGTTTTCGAATACGAGAATATGTTTTGCGTTGATCAAATTTTTCTCTCCTTGACACTATGAGCAACCCAGGAAGCATCTTAATGACTTGTTGATGTCAGAAAATGAAAAAAAAAAATGAAATTCCTCAGCGCTAAATGTCATTTTATTTGAAAA
>NW_016237776.1:0-1103 GCF_001687245.7 Rhagoletis zephyria | reverse complement strand
TGTGCATACATCATGAAAATTTTTACGAAATTCCTTAGGCGCTAACGCCGCCTCCGCCGCGCCGATATTTTCGTAAATCGGCGGCGGCGCGTGAGAAATTACAAAGAACGGGGGTGGCGTGGCTCGGCGGCCACACGTTCTATTGGCAGTTATAACTTTGAAATAGTGAAGGACTTTGTCTACCGAGGATCCGGCATAAACACCACCATCAGGATGGAAATCAAGCGAAGAATAACTCTTGCCGACAGGTGCTTGGCAGGTCTGGGCTCGGTAGGAAAATTAAAAACGGAGCCCTCTTATCGACGAACAAAAATTACGCTGTACACATTTCTCATCATGTTCTTTTTTATGGCGCGGAAACATGGACGATGTCGGACCGAGATGAGAACACTTTGAAAGCTTTTGAGAGAACTATTCTGCGCAAGATCTATGGCCCTGTTCGCGTGAGTGACGAGTACCGGAGAAGTGACGAACTGTACGAACCTTTTAACGACACGGACATATGTATGTAGTTAAATGCATAAGAATACAACAAGTGCGCCGCTTGTACGTTGTACGCACTGATGATGAGGCTCCGATGAAAATATCCTTTGACTCGGCGTCCAAGGGTGGAAAACGAAACAAAGGGCGCGCAGGAACACAATGAAAGGATCTAGCGCGGAAGGACCTGTATGCATTTGGGATAAACAAGTGGCGGCACAAATCCGCAAAAGAGATACGTTGTTTTTGGTCTCGGTTGAAAGCGACAAACGATTTTAGTGCCAAATAATAAGAAGAAGATATGGGGAGAAAATATCCAGTGAGAGTCTGAAGTTCCTCTCTGCCTAAAGTAAGGAGTTTTTAAAGTTCCGTTCAATAGACTCATAACAGCTTAGCTTTTCATTGCCCGAGATATTCAATCCAGTATCTACTTATTAAACTTTTGTCAACCCTTTCGTTTATGACCTTCCTTTTGCCCACTAAAGGTTTCCGAATAATGGAACATGACGTAGCGCCATATTTTACCATGCGGTACGCCAAATGTGGTACGGATGCGGAGGTGTTCTCTAAAATTTTTAATGACTCACGTTCCCACTACCTAGATTTTCTTATATCTAAACGGA
>NW_016237775.1:0-1103 GCF_001687245.7 Rhagoletis zephyria | reverse complement strand
TTTTCTGCTCCTTCTCAAACTCAAGCTCATCTCGCCTCGCCAACTGCTTTACCAGCACCTCTGAGTGCCTCTGCACCTTTGTCTCCAGGTCCTCGTTCAAGTCCTGCAGCTGATCCAGAGAAAGGTTTTTCAGTTTTTCCAGTGAGAACCGGTAGAATGACATCCGCCGGATGGGCATGTCAGTCAGGGAGTGCTCAGGAGAGAGTGATGTCAAATCGCTTCCGGGCGGGAACAGATTCGAAATCTCCTCCAAAATGTCTTCAGCAGTTCTACTGGGCTCGCTGCGGTCCAGTTCAAGGCACACATCAATGAGGTGCTTCAGCCTGGCCTCCTCTTCCGCTGCATCCTCTAGCAGTAGATCTGAAGTGCACTCATCCCCGTCACCTGAACTGCTGACAACTTCCGTCCGGTGACAACTTTCGGGTGACATTTCACTCCAGACTGAAGGCAGGTTCTTTCCATAGTTTCCTGTCAGTGTGCACCACGCTCTGCTTGGGAAAAGTAAAGAAAAGGAAACACACAAGCGTTTGCTTAGCACCCAATGCCATATTAAACTGTGTGCTCTCTCAACTTACGGTCGCTCACGAATGTACTCTTCCGGAGAGCGCATCTGAACGGGCGCTAATGTGGAGACATTTTCTTGGTAGTTCACCAGGCAGCACTTTACCTTATCATCAAAGCAGTTGACCAGGTCTTCCAGTGAGTTGGACAGATCGGGCGATTGGCTGCCCAGAACAGCCGGTGTGCTGGGCTCATCCCCCGGGGTGCTGGCCACGGTGAAGCGAGACATTGACTTGGGCATTGAGTGCTGGCAGCGAGTGTCGAAGAAGTCGTCCATCAGCTGGTCTTCATCCTCATCCTCATCCTTATCCGCTCTCTGCTGGTGGAGGCACTGCGGCACTAAAGTGATGCCTGGGTAGAGGGTACCCACTGGAAGACTGGTCGAATCAATGGAGCTGCGCTTGGAGCTGCAGCTAATGGAGGAGGAGAAGAAGCCAGTGTCGGCAAGCTCTTCCTCGGCGGCAGTCACCGTCAGACAGCCAAAGTCATCACTCTCAGGGCTGAAGACGCTGCTTCTCGAGGGACACTGATGCGCTTCAGTG
>NW_016237773.1:0-1103 GCF_001687245.7 Rhagoletis zephyria | reverse complement strand
TTTTTTTTTTTTTTATTTATTTTTTTTTTTTAAAGTGGACTTGGCACGTTTTCAGCTTTAGGTAGCGCAATAAATCTGTTTTGTTAAATTTTAACTTAAAAGATTAACAAACATCAAAAAGAAACGGTTTTTGTATTTTAAGAACAAAAACTTGATATAAAGGCGTCTAGGACTTACCGTTGATTTTTGATAATTTTTTTTGCTGACTGTGCCTCTTCCATACAAAAATTACTTTTTTTCAATAAAAAACGATAAAAATCGACGGTAAATCTTAGCTAATTGCACTTTATTTTAATAAAATTGAATGTACCACGAAACTATACTAAAAATCTTTCTAAGAAATCCATCTAAAGCGGTTTAAATTTTTACAAAAGTTTGCTAATTTTTTTTCTAAATATTGCACAAAGTTTTAAACTTAGATTTATACGACTGTTGTTAAAGAGTAAACCATATCTTTNTATTGCACAAAGTTTGAAACTTAGATTTATACGACTGTTGTTAAAGAGTAAACCATATCTTTACAAAAAAATAACTAAAATTAAATGGCAAAAAAATAAATTGTTAGAACTTGTCAATATGTGGTGCGTTTATAATTTTGACACGGATTGTCGACTTTCTAAAATCAGCATAATATGTTATATTATAACGAAACAATAAAATTTTGAGAACAAGTTAATTTTTCTTTTAAAAATGCGCAGGCTAGAGACCCATTTCCGACTTGTAGTTTCTTTTACATTTTCAGTTAGAATTATCTAGAGAAATCGAAAATACCATGCGATTCGTCGAAAAACTGTCGCCTGAACAATTTGATCACCTTAATGTACATATTTTAAAAGTTCTAATTTTTTTTACTACGAAAAGTCTAACATTTTTTCTTCCCAAAAACCGGGACATTTTGCGTCCCGGCATGTGTTGTACCGGGACCGGGACATAGCTCTAAAATCCGGGACAGTCCCGCCGAAAACGGGACGGTTGGCAACCGTGGTTTGAACCCAGGCCTTGCGGAGTGGTAGTAGGCTATGTTATATATATTCTAAACAATATACAATAGTAAACTTGCGGTGTAGCTCTCCGCCAAAATTTGGGTAGCAACATTACTTACC
>NW_016237772.1:0-1103 GCF_001687245.7 Rhagoletis zephyria | reverse complement strand
TATGTATATAGTAAAACCGCGAAGAAAGCAAAAAAAAATGTTTTCGTTTCCAATTGTATAGGGCAAAATCATTCAAGGAGAATGCAAGGAAGATTAACTTCTTCGCTAGGACTGCTTGCATTGTTCACTCATGGCTGATTTTTTGTGCATTTACATACGTACAGCAAGGATTTCGGAAAGAAGGTAATGAATAAAAATTTCACCGATAACTTAAAGGTGAGACACACAATGGCTAAAGGTGGCGCCAGTTGTTATATAAAGGTTATTCATACCGTTACATATTTGTTGTCTACTCCCTTCCCAGACAGCAGAGAAACGTAAATTTTGCCGACCGTGCGGTCTCGTACAATTTTCCGAATCCGGAAACGAATAGAAAACAACTACAATTATTAGGGCTGTGCGATTAATTGATTACTCAAAATTTTAATTAATCATAAAGTAAATAACTCAATTATTCGATTAATTGGAAATTATGATTACTCAAAAGTTCAGTTACTCGAGTAATCAAGATTTTTGATTAACCAAAAACAAAAATATTTNAAAAAAAAACGGTAAGAAGAGTTGCTTTACTTATGGAACGGTACGATGGGTTTGAATTTTAAAATTATATTGCTGGCAAACGTCAGACTGCCTCTAAATGGTTTTACCTTGTAATGTTTTTATCATGCTCTGAATAAAGAACATATATCCTAAAAATGTTTTATATGGTTCTGTTTGTAGCGGATGATACATNTTTAAGAGAGCGATTTTTGCTTTTCACTAGCCCGAAGTCGCCCGGACTATGCCACAAAAAAAAACGGTAAGAAGAGTTGCTTTACTTATGGAACGGTACGATGGGTTTGAATTTTAAAATTATATTGCTGGCAAACGTCAGACTGCCTCTAAATGGTTTTACCTTGTAATGTTTTTATCATGCTCTGAATAAAGAACATATATTCTAAAAATGTTTTATATGGTTCTGTTTGTAGCGGATGATACATGTAGACTTTTTCGTTCGCTTTTCTTTGAAGATCACGCGTGACTATGTAGTGTCATACTGTCAGCTCATTGTTATTCGGTATTGTTTGACAATAGGTTCGTTCAACACGCTTTCCGGTTTGTTT
>NW_016237771.1:0-1103 GCF_001687245.7 Rhagoletis zephyria | reverse complement strand
CCTTGTGCACAAGTGCGCTCGGGTATAAAAATATATTTTTTACTAATAATAAATATTAAGTGCTCATATTTACTCAGCACTTTGGTTGTAATTTTTCTCTACGTTACAAATTTTATATGTAAAAGTACACCGACAATGTTTGATTCTGTACACATTCTTTATATGCGTGAATTTAAACAAAACATTTTTGGAGCAAATTTTAAACATTTTACGTGTCAAGTGTGAAATTGTGAACAATAATTGTTTAGAACTCAATACACAATATGAAATTTGTTCTAGACTCTAAAAAATTTTTGTTTAAATTTGCGCATATTAAGATAGGTAACCAGTTTCCGCTCTTAATGAATTCAAATTTAAACACTGCTTGCTTACTTTTACTTATCATATGTGTGGCGTAGAACAAATTTCAAATTTGTTTTTTGAGTTTTAGACATTTATTGTTCACATTTTCACAGTTTACAAATAAAATGTTTAAAATTTCCTCTAAAAAATTTTCGTTTAAATTTACGCATATAAAGAGAGGTAACCGGTTTCCTCTCCTAGTGTGTGCAAAATTAAACAATGTCTGTTTACTTTTACATATCAAATTTGTAACGTAGCGCACACAAGGGGTGGGTTTTGGGGCTAAATTTATTATGATATAAGAAATTTTGAAAGAAAAAATTTTCTTTTCCATTTCTTGTGCGTCATTTAGTAAGAATTTTTCTTTTTTTCTTGAGGGCTCTTTAAAGTTTAACTGCGAATAAAAACATTGTCCTAAAAATATGCAATGCATACTCACTTACTGTCGCTTTTTACACTTTACAGCCTAAAAAAGTTTACCACTGATATGTACTTAATAAGCATTCGAAGATTTAATTTGCTAACTTCGAATTCGTTCCACCAAAATGAGCTACATGATAAAAATACAAGTTCAGTTAAATTTTCGTTATTCGAATNTGCTTTTTACACTTTACAGCCTAAAAAAGTTTACCACTGATATGTACTTAATAAGCATTCGAAGATTTAATTTGCTAACTTCGAATTCATTCCACCAAAATGAGCTACATACATACATAAAAATACAAGTTCAGTTAAATTTTCGTTATTCGAATTATTAAAAA
>NW_016237770.1:0-1103 GCF_001687245.7 Rhagoletis zephyria | reverse complement strand
ACCTTTTTGAGTCTATTGACCTGACTGAATTCGTAGAGGAGAGCCTGCCTGAATTTGATGATCTTCTTACTGAATTAGGCCTTGAATTCAGCGAGCCACCTCTTTCTCCTCAAAACCAGTCTCTCCCACTTGAGCTCACCTTCTTCACCTCGGAACTTCTTGAGCCGGAAATCGCCCATCTCCGAGAGCTTCTGAACGCAGGCAGTGGTTTGAAGAATCCCTATCGAAGACTGCTCACCGACGCCGACACCGAGTACTCGCGGTGGTGCCGAATGCCACAGCACACGCTGCATCGGTTGATCCGTTTCGCCAAGGGTCTCAAATCTTTTAACCAAGTCCCCGTGGAGGCCCAATCGAGGACGCTGAAACGTCGTTTGACAGAAATGTTGGCCATTCGCTCAACGACGGCCCTCTTTGACCGAGACCGACAAAGTTGGATGCTGCTTGATGATGTGAGTCAGGCCAGCGTCCTCGTTTCCATAGCTTTCATTCGACCTTTTTGCACTGAGGAGGGCTACCGGAGACATCAGGCGTTGCCGACCTCTTTTCGAGATGAGTGGCGAGAGGATAATCTGATTCTTGATTTGCTCACCGCTGTTGTCCTNGGAGGGCTACCGGAGACATCAGGCGTTGCCGACCTCTTTTCGAGATGAGTGGCGAGAGGATAGTCTGATTCTTGATTTGCTCACCGCTGTTGTCCTCTTTCACCCTCACAGTGGTGGTGATTGCGGAGGTGATGGGAAAGATCAGACACACCTGCAGAATGAGTTCACCCGCTACACGACGCTACTTTCGAGGTACCTTCACCTGAAGTACCCGTCGACGGATGAGGCCACCGAGTGCCACCACCAGATGATGGTCAACATTGCGGAGATGCAGGCGCTCAACGGCGACATTATCACCTTTTTTCGCAGTTACTGGCCCGCCTTGCAGAAGTTTCCCTTCTTCGTAGAGCTGCTTCAATTGAAACTAAATAATGAAGGCGATGATGACGAGAACTCTTTAGCGAAAGTATCCCCGGTGTTTAGCCGTACAGCTGAAGACGTCAAAGTGGGCGCCAATGACTCTGACGCTTTTGCGCGCTTTCCCATTACTGAAGTGCT
>NW_016237769.1:0-1103 GCF_001687245.7 Rhagoletis zephyria | reverse complement strand
TGTGGGAAGATTAAATCAAAAAATTTAATTGTTATTTTATGCCATACAGGCGCTGCTGAGTAATAGAAGTGCGAACGTATGTACATATGTATGTTGGTTGGCTGGGTGTTTGAAAACTGCCGTCCGCCCACAACAATGACAATGAAACGTGCATTGCCCTATTTTTCGCATTTCGCATAAATATCACACAATACGCTACTTAACCAACAGGGCGTATGAGTGACACATATTTCATGTAAGCGCTAACAAAGGCAGAAGTGTTGACTGCGATATGTCACCATATTCAAAAAGGGCACAACTCAAAAATCAGATCCGAAAATATAACTGCTTGTGTAATGTAAAGATTCAACGCAATTAATATAAAAACCGGTATAACTGTAGTTTTCTGGTTAGAGAATATAATCATGAAGAAAAAAATATTTTCATTTATTGGAGATACATATGTATATCCCACGAATTGATTTATGCAAAAAAATCAACCTAAATTCCTTTTGAGTTTTGCACCTTCTGAAGAACGTGTGCGATATGTATGTATGTATGTACATATGTACATTAGACTGCATCACCAAAAAAAGTTGCGGTTTTCCGGCGGGATTACAAAACTTATTATATTTTAAGACTTCTACCAAAATATTTCGGAAAAATATTAAGATTTAAGTGAGCTGGACCGGTTTGAAAATACCTCTAAAAATACAGTTTTTTATGAATAAAGATAGTTTCTTAAAGGATTTTTTGGAAAAAATCCCCTCAGATGGCAAAACAGTTTAAGCTTAAAAAGTCTGCATACAAATATTAAAAAATTGTATCAACGGAATCATAATAATGAGATTTTTGATGCTGTTTTTTAACTTTTTTCAACGATTTGTAAAAGATAAACTTTAACAACAGCTTCANAATCATAATAATGAGATTTTTGATGCTGTTTTTTAACTTTTTTCAACGATTTGTAAAAGATAAACTTTAACAACAGCTTCAAAACTTTACCGATATAGACTTTTGAGGCATTAGTGGAAAGGTATTTTCTCACCCTTTGTACTTCTTTGCAAAAAAACTTATTCACGTCCCAATATTTTCTTTATCAAATACCAACACATCTTAATTAA
>NW_016237768.1:921-1104 GCF_001687245.7 Rhagoletis zephyria | reverse complement strand
TATGAAAGAAGGGGTTTAGATATTAAGACTAAATTAAAGTATTATAGTACAACAAATAGGGAAACGATGTATGATGTATAAGTTTAATCTAAATCATATAACAATATTGTATTTGAATATAAATTAACTGTTGAATTGGTATTTAGAAATTTAAAATTTAATTATATAGAACCATAGATTTAT
>NW_016237768.1:0-743 GCF_001687245.7 Rhagoletis zephyria | reverse complement strand
CTGCGTTTATTTGAATATAATATTATTTTATATGACAGTTATTTATGAAAATAGGCTTATTCTTAAATCGTTAGTCGTTGGAAAAGGTTTTATAAATAATACTAGCTTATACCCGCGGGTTTCACCCCGCGCTTTTGTACAAATATGAAAAATAATTTAATGATGTTAGATTTTATTTCTGTGCCCATTTCTTTATAGCTCGTTATTTTTTAATCCCTCTAAGTTTACCTTAAAATGTTTCCAGGTATACAACGCGTGAACGTGTAACCTTCTTGGAGGTGCCACGGCGAGTTCTAATATTTCCAACTCAAATTTAGTAAGCTGGCCTTGATGAAATACCACTTCTCATTACTGTAGCAAATGCCTCAAGAGAGCTTTAGATTATAAGGCCGAACCCGGCTCTCCCTTTTCCATTTAATGAAATTTATTCTGTCAGTACCGCACTTATAAAATAAATCTCCATAACAAATTTAAAATACTTCCAGAGATTTTCTATCCCTCCAGAGATATGTATTAAGAAGTTTTTAGTATGTATTTTCCACTTTTTCCATTTTTTCCATGAGCAATTGATACATTTTGTATACACAACTCCATACCAAGTTAAAGTATTCTTCCACAAACACTTCCAGGGATATGTGGCAAGAAAAATTAAATTTGTACTGGAAGTGCCACGCCCCTTTTTCTTATAGCGCTGATCTTCTTCCATGAATTCAGAATTGATTTTACATACCCCAGTACCAAGT
>NW_016237767.1:0-1104 GCF_001687245.7 Rhagoletis zephyria | reverse complement strand
AACAATGCGCTCCTCCGACGATGCGCTGCAATGACCACTGGTGCTCATTTGAATTCGATGGAGGACAAATTTGGTGGCGGCAGGCTGGATGAGCTGTCCCCGTCTCTCTGTCTGTGTGTGTTTGTGTTATTCATTTCAGTTTAGCTCGACACAAATCGCCAGGAAAAAACAGTGGCCCCTCGATGCCATTGATGGGAAAACTGGTGGACAATGAGGAACGGTATTGGACAGTATGAGGGGGACAGTTTGCCATCGGCGACAGTCCCTTCACTGAATGCTTGCTTTTTATTGCATTTGTATGTTGCAGTTTGTAACAATGACAGTGGTAGTGTATTAGCAGTGTCCCATCGTCGGCAGATCAAGGCAATCGAAGAAGAGGAAACAGAAACATAACAAAAACGCCAAGCCAAAAAGACAAAGCTGACTGGATATGAATGACCACTAGGGAGGAGATAATAATGGTTAGTGGGAAATTGGAATGGAGGATTGAAGGATTGTAGGTGCTTGGGTGGATTGTCGGCACTGGAGTGCCTGTATGGCACTGAATGACTAGTCGATTGTCTGGTAAATCGGCTCCGGGAACAGATCGGCAATGAGCGAGTTGACCAGCAGAAAGAGCAGCTGCTTGTTGAGCAGTCGATGCTGCAGCAGTGAAAAGAGCAGAAAGACAAAGTGCTCGTGTTGATTGTAGTCCACCAGCTGCTCAACCAGCCATCGCGGAACAAACTCGGTGGCCACCTTTAGCGCCTTCTGCGATCTCTGGCTCTTGGTGAGGTTGCTCAGTGAAGTCGAACCAGGCAAGGGGGCACCACTCTCCTCGCCCTGCTGCAGTAGTCGCCTAAGGTCGCCAATGAGCTGACACATTTTAGTCGGTGTCAGTAGACTGCTTTGAAGCTGTTTGGTGACCAGGTACTCGCACACCGCCTGAAAGCTCTGCCGCAACAGTGGTCGGGCCATGAAGAGTATTTCCATGATCCACTTGTTGACCGTGTAGAAGCGTACCAGAATAAGTAGAACTTGATCGTACAGGTACTCAAGGTGACTGTACAGTCGGTCAGTGCTGGTCGCATTGGAAGTCACATTGCTTAGATCAAAAGACTCAGA
>NW_016237766.1:0-1104 GCF_001687245.7 Rhagoletis zephyria | reverse complement strand
GTTATTTGTAGTACTTTTGAAAGAACAAGTAATTCTTAAGCAAAAAAAAACCCCGACTTCAAATCTCATATGTATAAAAATTAGGAGTATTCCGAAGAATTTATAACCACCTCCTTTTTTGAAGTCGGTTAAAAAAAAAAACATCAAATTTTCAATGATTTTTTTTTATGGATTAAAAATTTGTTTATCTTTTTCAAAGGATTGTTGCTTTGGCAAGTAAATTCGCATCAAGTTCAATTAAAGATTGTATAGTTTTATTTTAGTTTTTTCTTATTGCCGCTTTTGCATTCGTTTTCACTTGTTTTTTTTTTTGTGTATTCGTGTATAAAAAATATTAAGTATGTGCAACGCTTTTACTTTCAGTATGTACATATGTATGTAGTACCTGTGTAAACAGTATTTCTTTGTTGTAATTATTATTTCTTAGATTCTCCTCTCCATGTTATGATGGTATTCGTTTAGTTGCGCAGCACACAACNTTTATCTTTTTATTTATTTTTTGTTTCCAATTTATTGTTACTACCTAACATTTTAATACATATTATATATCAAATTAAAATAATATACAGAAAACTCGTTAAAAACAAACTATTTTAAATATAAATAAAATTTTCGAAACATAATTAATATTTTAAATATTTCGCATATCCAAATGAGCTTAAACTTTTAAGGAAAAATAATAACTTGCAACCAATAATTTCATAGATAAACAATTTACAGCTGTATGCAGCAAGTTTGAGAACAATCTCAGCTATTCCGAGAAAAGCCAACGCATCGAAATTTATTGTTGTTTTATAATTTCTTATTTCGTTTTTAAGACCACTTAGCCTTTTGTAGTTTTGTAAAGCAAAGTGAGTAGTTGTATGTATAAAACTTGGGGCAGAGAAAAACAAAGGGCATCAAAACGCGTTGCACGATAGGAACAAATTACTTGTTAACGAAATCAAAATCGATATGTACTTAACAAAAAAATTTGGAAATTTAGTTAAAAGAAAAATAAGTAACAAAATAAGTCTCGAATTTGAGTCGAATAAAAAACAAGATATAGAATCGTAATATATATATATACATATATGCATATTACTGCAGTTGGCAACAGCAGTA
>NW_016237764.1:0-1104 GCF_001687245.7 Rhagoletis zephyria | reverse complement strand
ATGAGCGCTGTGGAGTTGGTTTGCACTGCAGAGCTGTTAAGAGGGAATTGGTATGCGCTGTAGAACTGGTGCGCGGAATAACTTGAACGAATTGTAAATTTTCACAACTATTAAATTTTTCGCAATTTTGTTCGTCTTTATTTTCATTCTTTACTCTGTGTACCGACTATGTGGCGAATATTTATTGAGTTACTGAGTCATATTTTTTTTAGAAGTGAGTCTGAAAATGCGACACACTGCTGGGAGTCAGCTCAATAGCTCCGCTCAGCGCCGAGTTACCCATCTCTATTTGTTATAGTAAAATTAATTTTTTTAGAGTCTAATTAAAAAGATTGCAATTTAGGTGGCACCTTACATAATTTCTTTAATTTTTGTACAAAGTTGGATCCAAAACATGAGATCTGCCACATTTCTTTGAAATCTACCACATTTTTTTCCAGATTCTACCACACAGAATTTTTAAGTCCGATCACTGCTTATAAATAAACTGTTGTTGCTTTTTCCTCTTTTTTCATGTGAGCCAACTACAATCAAGTGCAGCTATTCCAGTGCTATGATCAAGTTTAGACAGCACTGGAATAGCTGCGCTTGATTGTAGTTGGCTCACATGAAAAAAGTGGAAAAGGCAGCAATAGTTTATAAGGCGAACTTAGCACAGTGCGTAGGCAACTGGCTGAGTCAGCTGGGGTCGTCGGTTCGAACCTCGCTGAAGAAGTCTGATGAGGAAATGTGGTGATTTCCGAAATGGCTATCACTTCTACCATTTTTTCAAATTGTTGTTGCTTTTCCACAATAGTTTTTCATTAAAAACGGCCTCAAGCTCAATAAAAATTGTTGAATATAATTGTTATAAGGCCATAAATAACAAAAACAAATAATTTAAGGTGGAAAATAATTATTAATTTTAATTGTTAATCGTAGTGGAAGCAATTAGCAATTAAATAAATTAAATAATTGGTAATTGTGATTTTGTGAAGTTAACAAATAATTATTTTTTAATTGCTTTGTGAATTTTATTAAAATTTACGTTTAAAGATGCCCACTACATAGGCCTTAAAGGTCTGTGTTAAGACATAGAGAATCTTGAAAAAGATTGATGCAGTG
>NW_016237763.1:0-1104 GCF_001687245.7 Rhagoletis zephyria | reverse complement strand
ATAAGTCTTAAAATAAAAGTCTTTGAAGACTTAAAAATATTTATATCTCAGATAGTTTTTATGAAAGGACTTCTATAATAATAGAAGGCCTTGAATAATAATTATAGATGACTCGAGAAATATTTATCTTAATATAATGATTATTGATTGACTTTTATTCTTCTCTCTTATAATAATTATGTCCCTGCTTTTACATGACGATGTCGCTAAAAAAAAATATAGCTTGTTTTCAGCTAACTACAAAAATAAGTTNTAAGTACTTGTGCTATGTACTTACGTATATATGCATATAGTAAACACTTAGATAGAATTTGAAAAGTTGTATTCAATTTGCCATACTTCGCAATACAAAGATTGTTGTAGTTGTTTTTATTTTTACAAGAACATTTAAGAAGTTAACAACTAGTGGTTAAATTAAGTTATACGTATGCATACATATGGAGTATATGGCCGTACATACATATGTGCATGTTCGTAAATTGGATTTTACTCAAATTGGTTTATTTTTTAGCCTCTAAAGCAACTGCTAACGTTACATACGATTTTGTTATCTTTTAATAAAGAGTGCCACCGTGTAAGAGTAAACAACAAAGTTTTAACTTTAATAGGAGCCACCAGCTGCTGACCTGTATGCACTCAAAGCACTCAATTTGCCACGTGAACGCACAATTCTGAATACACATACACAAATACTTACGTATGTATATGTATTGGTTGCCCATAGCGAACACTAAACACATTTTAATCAGCCATATATACCAGTATTTACATATGTAGTTATATATGTAGTTGATACTCGGTTCAACTTGCATTTTATACATACGCAAAACTATTCACTATAGCACTAACGACATACACGCACACAAATCGCCCTTTCGTTGTCGTCAAAACTAAGCTTAGGTTTTTGTAAGCCTTTGAGGTTCACACCAACGCATAAATTAATCCTCATGCACATACATTCATACCTTTGTATGTATGCACAATAAATGCAATGAATAGCTCAAAAGGTGTTATCTGATTGCAATTCTACACCCATTCATCCAAAGTAAAAGCATATCAAAACAAGTAAGAAAGTCTAAGTTCGGGCGGGGCCGAACATTAAAT
>NW_016237762.1:0-1104 GCF_001687245.7 Rhagoletis zephyria | reverse complement strand
ACTTTCAAAGTGAAAACTTTTCATTGACATTTCATTAAATGGACTTTAACGGAACCCCACCCACCGCCGCATTCCAATAGACACACACTTAAGCGTTGCACTCACTAAGCTTAGTTGTTAAGCACTCTCTGCATATATGCAACTCGGCTTCTTCTTTCTACCCCTTTTTGGTTGTTATTATTTTTTGCGACTTTTTGGCACTTACCTTTTTCCTCAAAGTTGCCATTCAATTTAATGTCGATGGAGTCGAAGTAATCCCTGACGCTGTTGCATTGTTCGCGTGCGTTTAAGACTTTGCTGCTCG
Organism: Rhagoletis zephyria; assembly: GCF_001687245.7. Lineage (NCBI taxonomy): Eukaryota > Metazoa > Arthropoda > Insecta > Diptera > Tephritidae > Rhagoletis > Rhagoletis zephyria. The sequence continues at coordinate 800 of NW_016237762.1, read as the reverse complement.
AATCGCGTTGCAGGCGGCGTCGATGGTGTCCATGCAGTTGTTGTTGTTGTTGTTGTTGTTGCTCATGATGTGCGTGGAGATGATGTCCGTCGAGATTTTTCGCGCTGGCTGGCGGCAAAGCCAAACAACTGCTTGCCACCAAAAGAGCAATGCAAACTTGCGTTAGCGGGAGTAGTCGCTGCCGGCGGCGACGTCTACTTGTTGGTGGCGCTGTGGCAACAGCATTCCGATTACCAACTTTGGTGGAGTTGGCCATTATGGGCGAGTGGCAAGCGCGCGCACGCGTGTGTGTGTTTAAATAGTAAATAGTCAGCGTATAAACGCACCAAAGGAGAATGGCTTGTGATGTCTGTTGCTTGTTGCTGTTTTATTGCTCTAAGTGGCTGTAAACGTTGATCGCTGTTTGAAAAACCACTTATTCAATGAGTTTCCTTTTCTGCTCTGTTGCTTTTAGCTGTTAGCGGTACACGCCTTTGATATTCAACTATGCAAATAATTAACAACTCGAAAGCCTTTAAATGGCTCGAAATCGAAAATCGAAACACAAAACTGGAAAACAAATACGAAAAAATAACTGGTTTGAGAAATTTGTTGGCCAATTAATTGAATTCTTTTTTAAATTTCTGCAAATTAAAAAAAAAATACACTTTTGCTTTACACAGCTGCGGGTTAAACAAAAAAATGTATATAAGTATACTTATAAATTAAGAAAAAAAAACCGTTGCCTAATAGCGCGCTCCGATCAGCTGTCAGTGTCGAAAAAAAAAGTTGAAGAACACGTGTTGCAGCTTGCTACCTGC
>NW_016237761.1:892-1104 GCF_001687245.7 Rhagoletis zephyria | reverse complement strand
AACCATAAGTGGGCGTGGCTACGCCCATTCTCCAAAAATTTATAATATTTTTATTTTTCGACTGAAATTATTACAAATATCCATTTTGAGTGAATTGTCTTCAGTAGTTACTAAAATATCGCAGTTTTCGTATTTCTGGAAATTACCATTATATGGGAAGTGGGCGTGGTTACTGTCCGATTTTGCCCATTTTCAATACCAACCTACCTTGG
>NW_016237761.1:87-867 GCF_001687245.7 Rhagoletis zephyria | reverse complement strand
CTGATCATTTATGTATACATTTGTCTATATCTATCTCGATTCGTTTTGGCTGTTACAAACAACCGTTATGTGAACAAAATTAATATACCCTTGTGCACAAGTGCGCTCGGGTATAAAAATGAAGATAAAGTAAAACAGAATAAGATAAATGTGATTAGAACGAACTGTAGTAGAGGTAGGGATCTAGGTAGAAAGATGACAAAAAATATAACCTTAAGCAAAAGCAGATGAATGTATGTACCCTGTAGTGAAAAGCTGAACCAGTATGCACGAATTCCAGTTCATGAACTATTATTTAAGGATAAAAGTCATACCAGTTCGTTATGGACTATAATTATACCAGTTCTCCGCAGTGAAATGCCAAACCACCCAGTATAAATACTAGTTCATTAACTAGTATGTGCTAAAGCGATGGCCTACCATTTCGGCGATTTCGAACAACTTATGCGATCAGCGACATCTGTCTTAGAATAGGCCCAACCAAAACTAAAATGCGGTTAATTGCTTTCATCATAAATGTTGGCTGCGGCGTCGAGTGAGGACTACCGATTCTGGTTCTGAGATCTAAGGTTCGAGTGCGCGTGGAGGTTGTTAAAGTAAAGTAAGTGAATTAATTTAAATAATTATTTCAATTTAAATATAAAATAAAAGTTGTACATAAATTAAATTTGAGTTGGAAAAACCTAAATACTCAAATACCATAAAAAATGAAAAGAAATAATTCTTTCTTTTTAAAACAATAAATAATAAAAATTACACAAGAGACATAAATGAAAAAAA
>NW_016237761.1:0-77 GCF_001687245.7 Rhagoletis zephyria | reverse complement strand
TAAATGTTGGCTGCGGCGTCGAGTGAGGACTACCGATTCTGGTTCTGAGATCTAAGGTTCGAGTGCGCGTGGAGGTT
>NW_016237760.1:0-1104 GCF_001687245.7 Rhagoletis zephyria | reverse complement strand
ACTAATGCATGAAAATCCTAACCTCAAAAAAATCACCCGTTATTATAGGTATCGCTATTTGTGATGTAGCTATCTCTTCTATAATATCTCTATAGGCACTTTTATCAAAGTTATGATCAATATCTATGTATATTAAGGTGGTCCTTAAAAACACCTAAATTTTGTACGGGGCACGCCTTTATTTTGTTCTAATTTCAAAATGAAGACATCAACGAAAATTTGTAAATTTTTAAGAATATTTTAGGAGCGCTACCAAGGTTGGAAAAAAATAAATTTTTTTAATCGTAAAAAATTAACAAAACGTTTACTTCAAATCTGAAAAATTTGGCATATTATCTCTAGTCTCAAAAAAACGACCCTAATTTGTCAGCTGGCTGTGAGCAGGTCAGAAAAAGAAAAATATGGAGTAAAAGATAATTGCTTTCTATTTTATTAAAAATACGCGAAATTTAAGCGAGAAAATATTTGTTCAACAACAATTTCATTAAGAAATAAACGAAAATACTTCGATATAAAAATTCATTGAAAAAATTTGGTTTTGTTTGTAAAACATAATGTAAAATAAAATAAAATTATACAAAAAAGAAAATTAAAAATAAGATAAAAAATCCGCTACCCGAGGACAACTCGAACTCGGATTTCTCAAGTGGCACTCTCGTGCTTTGCCCACTATTGCGACTTTTAGAGCAGCGCGAGCAAAAGGCATACATACATACATGCTGTCAGTTGACTGCCTGTGTTTATTTCACCACACATTTAAGGTGAACTTTTTGTCACTCTCCTTATTTAAGTGACTATTGACTTCAATTACTGAATATCTTCTCTATTTCGATTCTCAACTTGTTGCTGATTAAGAAAATCTCGTTTTGCTAGTTCGATAGATTGAAAGACTGGTTTCGGAAGCCAACTCTTTGTTTTATTGTTGTGAAAACATGAAATCGTTACCCTTCCCAAATATAGCACCTAGCGGCTTTAAAACTATTGACTTCTTATCTTCATTTTCATTAACCTCATTTTCTTCTTATCTGTCCTCATTTCACTTCCTCTACCGTTAGCTCAGAAATTAAAAATATAATTCTAGTATTTGGAAGGATATCCGATTAT
>NW_016237759.1:0-1104 GCF_001687245.7 Rhagoletis zephyria | reverse complement strand
ACACACTGCCGGCAAAAAGTATTGCCACAGCAAATTTTTCACAATATATACAACAATTTTTATTCTAGAACAAAAAACATAAATATATAAAACCCAAACTTTGTGCAAAACTCACAAAAAATCAGCAAATTTTCACGCAAGTTTTCAACTTATTAACCAGATTTTTTAGAATTTTTTTGAGTAGCCCAATCAATACTTTATATGGAAAAAAACACCTTTAACAAAAAAAAATTTCAAAAATTAGTGCGATTTTTGACTAACTCCAAACTTACATTTTTTACTAGAATTTAATGGGCTGAAAAACTGCATACTCAAAAAAATTTTTTAAAATCTGATTATATGGAAAGAATGCGAAGGAAAGTCAACCAAAAAATTCTCAAAAATCAACGCGAATTTTTAGACATTTGAAATTCGCAAATTATTATGCTAAAATTGAATGGGCTATAAAACTGCATAGATACCTAAATTCTTTTTAGAAATTCATATTAAAGAGTTCTCGATATTGCTGAAACTTTGCAGATTTTTCTTAATTTTCGTACACTGTTTCATTCTTGGATTTAAATGGGGTTTGCAAAAGTCATATTTTAATACAAAATCAACAAAATATTTTAGCGAATATTAACAAAAAAGAGCCGTACGCTCAATTTCGGGAGTAACAGTATGTATGTGCAGGGTACAAAAAAAAATTAATGAATTGAATACATATATGAATGAATGTATTGAAAGAAATTATGCTGCATTATATTTACCTTTTATTCTAAACTTCCCTTATATTTAATATAATTTGAAAATATACATACATACATTTCCAAGTAAGAACGTATGTCAAATGTTTCGTATGTAGTATGTACGTACATCGCCATACATGTTAACTGGTTCCCTCAGGTTTTACTCCTTTTTGTCTGACTGGCTCTGGAATTTCGTTGTCAAACTTGTTTGTTAATCAAGTTTTTGGTTCAGTTGAAAGTGAAACTTACATACACATCCTTTTGGGCTGTGTAAATGAACACATGCATATGTGTACTAACAAGTAATGAATTTCTGTTAACGCAAGTTGCAGAAATTTGCGCTCTACCATACTAAATGGTTGCACTTGCCCACAAA
>NW_016237758.1:0-1104 GCF_001687245.7 Rhagoletis zephyria | reverse complement strand
AGCCGACGATTTCGCGTCCTTCTTTGGTGGCTGTAAATTTTAAAAATTCTTTTGTAAATATTTACTGGGATTGGAAGTTTTGTAGCCAGCAAGTTTTGTTTCCATTACACCCTTTCACGTCACCGCTAGCACCAACAGCCGGGCCATGTGCATTTGACAGCCATGTTAAACGTTTGTGAAAAAATAATGTAAACGACCTATTTAGAACGTTATTATGTAAAACTCTTTATTAAACATTGAGGCGTTAATTGGCTTTGACATTATCGTATATTTTATAAGTAGAAACAAAACTTTTTGGCCGAAAATTGCAGCAAACGACTCACCATCGTGAGAAACCAAAAGCAAAAAGATGGTGGCCGGATATTGGCAGTGCTGCCACAACACAAATGCCATAATTTGACAGTAGTAGTGCCCATTCACAGTAGGGATAGATAAATTGGCACAGAGATGTTATATACCCATTTCCATAAGTGATAATAAATTTCAATGTTTGAAATAAAATTCTCTCCTAAAAAATGCATATTGTACCGATGTGTTCGATCTATATTTACGTTCTTTGGGGTTTTTGGTAATAAGAATTCGCCTTGTTTATAACACACACAAATCTAAATTCGCCAGTAACAACACCTTGGCTTTGTTTCTTTTATTTTCTAGCAGATAATTACCAGGAAGAATACGGAAAAATTTAGAGAATTACGCTCACAGAAAGCGAAATAAAGAAACAGTAAAGAAACGCTAAACTAGCAAGTAAACAGCTGATCGATATACTTGACTATTGAAGATATTTGGCGCGAATATTTGTTTATCCATTTTGACAGCTGCTAGTTTCTGCTAGAAAATTTTACTAGCAGAAATTAGCAGGAGAGCCAAAAATAAGAGGATAAGAACGAGAGAGAGCTGCTAGTTTCTGTTAGTTTTTTGAGATAAGAAACGCTTCCCAACAGAAATAAGTGATAATTTGTGATATTTAACTGTTTAGAAACAAAGCTCTTGCATAAATTCGCATTGGCTGATGGTGCAATCGTTTCTATCTTTCTTGAGAGTTATATTCAAGGCAAGGTGGTGTTACTGGCGAATTTAGAATTTCGTCGCGGTCCTTCTGAA
>NW_016237757.1:0-1104 GCF_001687245.7 Rhagoletis zephyria | reverse complement strand
CAAATAAAAGATTTAATATTTTATTACACTATTAAAGTAATCAATAAGCTTTATTTTACTTTGCGAGGGTGGACCAATAAGTCCGCGAACCTTTAATCCCCAACACGGAATGGTAGTGGAAATCATCATAGGCGACTTGCTGATGGAAGCAATTGTTAGAAAAATGGGCTTTCCATTGAAAACCTACAGGCGAATGTCAAGATGAAGAGTAAATCCTTAGCATCAAGCTTTTTCTCTGAAACTTGCCTTAGCTANTCTACATATCCAAACTTTCTTCGACACCAGTAGGGGTTAACTAATAAGCTACGCAGACGGTTAAATAATTATGGTGACCTGCCAAAACTTTAACATCGTTTGCCTTGAGAAAACTGGTTGTCTCACCAGTTACCCTAGATCTCGACGTATACATACGTCAATGACGCAAAAATAATGCGAAATATTGCGAGATCTTGGGAGTCAGGTTCGATAAATTTTTATCCTTCTCAGGGAAAATTATACGCTGTTACAACAGTAACAACAGCAAGTACCAGGAACAAAAGTACTCAAGACACTTATCGTCAGCACCTGTGGAGCGTACAAAGATATCCTGGCAACAACGTACGTACCCACATATGTATTAGGACACGCCAGTTGGGGGTAAAAAATGCGGTGCCAGTGAGGTGGGCTGGAACAAGTGGCACACGCTGGAGTCCAATCTCAAATTGTGCCAGCAACCAGCTCTATGGACATCTGAATGCTGTAGCTATCAACTCACGTCATCTGAGCATAATCTCTACCACGAAAACCCCATGGCAGCTATGGAAGAGCACAACTTCGTACCACCTCAAAGACGATCTGCTTCTATGTGATCCTATGACCCCGACACCTGTACGGCCTGAGATCGAAAACGAGTCGTCCGTAGGCTCTGCGTTCTATGACGCACGATATAAAGCGGCGCCCAACAACGTACAAAGCGATGCGATGAGAATAATTCTGACACCGGCGACGAAAACCACTTGGTAGGACGTCGAACGCTGCCCATCGGTATTGAGGAAGCTGAACTGCCAAGAGGTTCTAGGTGCACTCAACAGCTACCTCTCTCAGTTGAACTCATAACTGGCACAC
>NW_016237756.1:0-1104 GCF_001687245.7 Rhagoletis zephyria | reverse complement strand
TCCCAAAATCGTCATTTTGCACATTCGTCATCCGTTTTCTGAGGCGACGTTATGTGCACGGAACGACCTCGAACTAATTCCGATTAAATCCTGCAGTACGGGAACAGACTAACTGTCGGCAAGTTGGTTTCAGGTTTGGATTATCAAAGACACAAGCCAATCGGGTAAAANAAGAGAAGGGTTAAGGCGTTAAACTCCAAAATGGCCCATAAACTCGAGTTAATGGCTCAATGAGAACGCTTTATAAGGTAATTCTCTAATCGTTCTCGAGTCGATGGCGAAGTTAGAGAACTACATTGGAATTCGATTCGAGAACGATTAGAGAAACAACGCAAATTCAAATAAATGTAAATAAGCAATATTCCAAATAAATGAATCATAAATTATTTTTAAGTTCAAATTATTCATTATTATTTTGTTTCAAACACATTGAATACAAATTTTACAACAAAGCGTTTTATTTAATAAAGCAAAATAGTAGTTTGAAATTGACGTTCGAATCCCATTAGAGATCAACATTAGAATTCGATTAGAGAATTAATATTTTCTCGAGTCGAGAACTATGTCACATTTTTGTTGAGATTGCTATGGTCATTGGCGTAGCCAGCATGAAATTTAGGGGGGAGGGGGAGCTCGACCCTATTAAGCTGGCATTTCAGGGTACTATTTTATATATATATAAGGAAAATTTGAAAGTTAGCTCGAGCATCCCCCTGCCCCTACCTGGCTACGCCCATAGCCTATGGTTCCTAATAGTTTTTCGAGTCGTTTTCTAACGTTTGAAATTGGAGAATGTGGCTAGTTCTCCTATCATTCTCTAATCGGTAACTCACCTCAATGTTTGCTGGGATTGAGCCTACAATAAGCTAGTTATCTATGTATATCTATCTACTTATCTACATATGTAGGTATATATCTGTGGTCATAAGCAATAATCGCCCAAGTCGAAAAACCTGAATTCGAGAAAAACCGCTTTAAAGATTTGGATTGTAATGATAACCTTATGAGGAAACCAAAATATTTGCATATATAACTTTTTAAATAGCTTAGCTAATGAGATGGGAGTTTCACATAAACATAGAATAGTAGTTGCAGAAAACGATA
>NW_016237755.1:620-1112 GCF_001687245.7 Rhagoletis zephyria | reverse complement strand
CTTCAAGTGTGTCGCCCTCTTTGATCGGGATGCGCCGCCGATGGGTAAATATTTTGTTTTCGAAAATTGAGGATTTTCAATTTACAGTTTTTGTAACTTGGGAAAATATTTTAGGTGGCCAGGTGGACCTGAAGCTAGTCTTCCAGGGCGCTGGGTGTGGCCTCTGAACTGAAAAAGAAGAAGAAGATTGTTCAGGCCACTTTATTCTACTTTTTGTTGTTATATTTTACCTGTGTGGTGGTCACCTATTTTACTTTTACTACCAATATTAACAAAATGAGAGAAGGAAAACTCTCATTTTCGTTTTCGCATCTTCAACTTTTTATTCTTTAAAAAGAAGTCCAATTTTTAATTGACAAAAAAAGGTAATGCTAAGACAACAACAGCACAATAGTTTAGAAAAGTGTTATAATCGCTTTAATCTTAATTTTTTTTCATTTTTCTTTAGTCCTGCTCCATCGAGGCCACCTCGCTCATCACACCTCCTCTTTC
>NW_016237755.1:324-610 GCF_001687245.7 Rhagoletis zephyria | reverse complement strand
ATCACACCTCCTCTTTCTCTGTCCTCCTGATACTTGGCTCTAATTCTCTTCGCCATTTTCATTTTCAGCGCCATAAAGACCGATTCCGGAAGGTGATCCCTCGCAAAGACGATCACCCCATTGAGGAGTTTGTGAAGCGGGTGGGCGCTGGTGACCGCTTCCTGCCTCGCCACCGCCTTCAGACTGTACCAGACAAAGTCGAAGGCACTGACGCCGAACCAATTGCGGGCAATGGCGCCCTTGGCCACCGCCTTGGTGTTCACCTGGTTCGCCAGGACGGTTTGAA
>NW_016237755.1:0-256 GCF_001687245.7 Rhagoletis zephyria | reverse complement strand
AATGAAGATTCCGTGCCGGGCGGAATATTCCGCCGCCAGGGCTCGGCTGAGGTAGTTTAGGGCCGCTTTTGTGGCGCCAGAGGTGGCGTTTAGTGGACACTCGGTTAGGGAGAGAACTGAGCTGAGGTTGATGATCAGACCGCGGAGGGGGCGTTCCGGGGTGGGCTCAAAGCGGTCAAGGTCTTCGGGATCTACGGAATTTACTGCTTGGGAATTGGAATTTGAAGAGGAGGAATCCTGGATCAGCATTCTTTGA
>NW_016237754.1:309-1104 GCF_001687245.7 Rhagoletis zephyria | reverse complement strand
GAGATAGAAAGTTGTTGTTCAAAGTAAACCTTTTTCTTCTTCTTTCGCCCTTGCTAATGGCGGTGCAGTGGTGCACTATGAGCCAGTTTTAATTTAATCATTGAAAAAGGTTTGTTGGCATCATCATCATCATCACTAGCAACAACAACAAAAACTGTAATTTAAAAGCTTAGCTAAATTTGCTTGAATTTAGTCTGCTGCTGTTGCTGCTAATAAAAAATTGAACAGCAAATCCCGTTAACTTAATTTTCCTGCCAAGGCTACCACTACTACTACTACATTATTCAGTTCAAATCAAATAATGTGCAGTTGCTGGAGTAATAACAACCAGAGCACGGCACAGCACACACAAACTCCAAGGATGATCATCGGTACTGCTCACTCACTCACTCATTCACTCAGTCCATTGTGTTATTTCGGGTGGTCGCAATTTTGTGCTGCTGTAGAGAGTGTGTGGCGTGTGGCGATCATTATCGAGATGTGAGTTGCGAGAAGGGAAACACACTGCTTTTTCGCTGTTGATGAAGCGGTAATCAGAGGGAGAAGAGGAGGCAGAGAGAAGAAGTCCAAAAAGCAGGAGAAAAAGATGGTCATCAAAATTAATGAGCATCACCAGCTCACTCACTCACTACACGAGCAAATAGAGACAGAGCAAGAAATGGCAGAGGATTGCTTTCCTTTACTGTTGCTGCTGCTGCTGCCGCTGCTTTTCCGGCTAAAAATAGCGTTTCAACAAGAGAGCGAGAGAGTTCGATGATCGACAGTTTGGAGAACACAAAACACAGAGCAAGAGAG
>NW_016237754.1:0-188 GCF_001687245.7 Rhagoletis zephyria | reverse complement strand
GTGCAAAAAGAGAGCAAGCAAACGCGGAATTTCCCCAGAATTTCAATTCCGGCACTGCAGCAAAATCGATTGATGGGTTGGCAATAAATCATCAATTTGGTTCTAGGAGAAAAAAACATCAAAAACACAACCCTCAAAGCACCAACACTCAAAAATAACTTGGGTGTTTCCAGCTTTCTCTCAACTTT
>NW_016237752.1:0-1104 GCF_001687245.7 Rhagoletis zephyria | reverse complement strand
AAAAAAAAATACCATGAAAAATATCCTGAATATTGCAAAAAAAAATCTATGCAAAATATTTCTGGGAGTGACTATGTTATAAATTAATGAGGATATGTACATACATACATATATGTTTGTTTTTTGTTGATTGAAAATACTGATTTATCGCTTTAATAAATATGTAAATGAATTACAATAAATTGTACTTTTTTTTGTTATATAAATCTGAGTTAAAATACTATAATAGGATGATCACAGATGTGTTGCACTGTTACCTGAATTTCGGGACAATCCCGGGATCCCGGGATTATATTTTCAGATCCCGAAAATTGACATCCCTAATACATATGCACCATTTGCACTGGGTTACTTTTCGACCTGCAAAATGGCTATATTAGTAGAAAGTATTGCACTTTAGCTAAGTGGGAGGGCAATATTTTGAGAAACGAACACCCAAAGCTGTGAAGGGCTGAGGAAAACGGCAACATTTTTTCGAGAAAAAAACGCCATCAATTTATATCGAACAAGTCGGTCGCTTTTTAAATTTTTTACAATTAAACTATTTAATAGATATATTAGAAACATTCCAGTTTTTAAAGAACTGCTTACTCTGCACATGACTGGCAGAGAGCAATAATAAGCAACAATAAATTATGTTGGCAACAGGGTGCCCAGGGGGGGGGTAAAAAGAAAAGAGCAATTTCTGAAAAAAATCGCCAGGGTAATAATAAATAACACAAATCACTTATGTGATAATGGTGTACAAAACATTTTTTTTTTTAATATTCATACTTTTAAAAAATATTTGTATTAACACATTTCCCAATAGGACAGCGCAATTAATAAATTTATCATAACTCATATTAAATGATTAATTACACAATACGCTTTTAAGTGCTCGGCGCTAAAATAAAATAAAAGNCATAACTCATATTAAATGATTAATTACACAATACGCTTTTAAGTGCTCGGCGCTAAAATAAAATAAAAGCTATAATAAAGCGAGATCAGCTATTTTCGCAGATGAAATTGCAAATTTCACATTCAGCGGGAGCTGTCACAAATGGTGGTTTAATATATCGAGGGCTTATATTCAATACCCTCTATCTACAATTTTGATGA
>NW_016237751.1:0-1104 GCF_001687245.7 Rhagoletis zephyria | reverse complement strand
ATTCAGTTCCTCGTCTTTCATTTGCAAGTTTGTAGTTGCACAGCTGTTATTTCACACGGCTCATTAGAGCAAAATCAAGAAAGTTTTCTTTACACCAACCAAAAGCTTACGAAATTTAAGAAAAAAATTCATTTTAACTAGCGGTGGACAAGATTTTTTTTTTTAATTTTTGTATATTGCTGCTTTTGTAAAATGCAAGTCACTATGCTTTTGTGAGATTTCGGTGATAGTTATGCTAAAAAAAAATTATTAATATTTCAATAGTTGTTATTGCAATATTTTATTCTGCATGCCAATGCCAAATCCTGCGCGGATATATGTATGAAAAATTTACATATTTCGAACTTNCCTATTCATGTTCATCTTAGGTTGCCCTTCGTTTTCATATTCTTATTTATATTTGTCTTCGTCTTCGTATTCGCTTTCCTATTCGTCTTCGTCTTCGTGTTCCCAAACAGTATGTAGCAAAATAAAATGCGAAAATTATACAGCCTTAGCAAACCGAATTCAACTCAAATTAAAGAGCTAGCAATTACAACTATCCAATTTCAACCATAAAACTCTTTGGAACGGTGTTTTTTTATTGCAAAAACGATCTAGTAGAACCGCTAACCGAAAGCGGACCAAATTTATGTTAAAATTATTCGAATCGTCTGAAACATTTGATGTTGTTACCAATCTGATTTCCTTCGATTTATACCTAGAGGAATTCGCGGCTTACTCTGCAGCAGCAAGACTCAGACAGTCAGGAGTGTGGAGAAAGAAGTCATTCTGACATTGCTCAGTTAACTATTCGGAATATTCAGATAGTTAGCCGATAACTAATTCGTAGCTAATTCTTATTTTGGGTTAAAAGTACAAGTTCAGATCCCGTCCAGAAGAGAATTGAAAAGAGCGAGAGCAAGTTGGGGATAAAGAAGCCCTCTGTTTCTACATTGACGTCTACAAATTCGACTGTGGTGAAGGGCTATGAGCTTGGTGTCGCTCAATCCCTGCGGCTTAATTTCTGTGAAGCCTGAAGGATACTAAATGACAAATAAATAAAAAAATAAAGCAATAATATATGTGACCTGGTCTACGAAAAGGGAGCTTACGTGCGAAAAC
>NW_016237750.1:941-1104 GCF_001687245.7 Rhagoletis zephyria | reverse complement strand
GAAATTGAGAAGTACATAATGGAGCAACATCAAAACCAACATGAAAGAAGACCAACATGAATGTGAAGATATTAAGACTAAATTAAAGTATTATAGTAGAACAAATAGGGAAGCGATGTATGATGTAGAAGTTTATTCTAAATCATATAACAATATTGTATTT
>NW_016237750.1:583-771 GCF_001687245.7 Rhagoletis zephyria | reverse complement strand
TAGTAAGAGGAGATCGAGGGATTAATCTACTAGACACTGCTTGTAGAGAACATAATATATCATATTTATATAATAAAGATATAGATAACCAACATATTGCTGATAAAAAATTAATTGAGAAGGCTTGGGAAAGAGTTAAACCGAAGGATAGCAATCTTAATGAGAAAACAAATGCTTGGTTAGTTACA
>NW_016237750.1:0-407 GCF_001687245.7 Rhagoletis zephyria | reverse complement strand
TTTTAGAGGAAAAAAATCTATAATAAAAGCACCACGTGTAATACCATTACATAAATCTGGAGGATTTCTCCTATTAGCGCCTTTATTCGTAGCATTAGGAGCACTTGGAAGTCTATCTGGCGGTACANATAATAAAAGCACCACGTGTAATACCATTACCTAAATCTGGAGGATTTCTCCCATTAGCGCCTTTATTCGTAGCATTAGGAGCACTTGGAAGTCTATCTGGCGGTACAGCAGGAATTATTAAAACAATCAATGCTATAAAAACTGGAAAGGAGCAGTTATTGGAGGCGAAACGTCATAATAATACAATGGAAGCTATTTCAATGGGAAAAGGAATGTTTTTAAAGCCTCCTAAAAAGGGATTCGGATTATATTTAAAACCATATCAAAAAAACTCTTCA
>NW_016237749.1:0-1104 GCF_001687245.7 Rhagoletis zephyria | reverse complement strand
AAAAAAAAACAATTGAATGAAAAAATAGAGAACAAAATAAAAAACTTTAATATAAAAATTTAAAAGAAAGTTTAATGCTTTGCAAAATGTTAACATTTTTTATTATAAAAATTAATAAATAGAAAATTCATTAAATAAAAAAATGTGTTAGCAAAATATGAAGACTTTTGAATCAAATATAAGTATAAAATATAAAAAAAGAAATAAACAAAACTAAAAAAAAATATTAGCAAAAAAACCCTTTTATCATCTAAAAACGTTCATATTTTTTTTATAAAAACTGTTAACAGAATATATTGATTTAATGATATAAGAACGTCTTGTAACTTTTTATAACATTCATATTAAAAAAAAAATGTTAACATAACATTCTTTTCATTTATTTAAAAAGGGGCTTAACAGAATAAATTAATGAACCAATAAAAAACGTCTATTATTTATATTTTACCTATACATTACAACTTTTAAAAAAATATTTTGCTAATTTTTCTTTTTTATTTCATTTCATTTCATCCATTAATCGAATCATTAGCACAATAAGATCGAAAGAAAGGTATTTTATAGTGCAACAAAATATCCATAACAGTGCATACATACATATAACTAGAACAGCAAAAATTACAAAAATTACTTAAGACTAAATAAAATTAACATCAATTTGTACTAACATTTTCCCACTGTGGTCTATTTTCAGCGTCCTCTAGCGGCGAAGAGTAAAGTAATGTGAAAGNGACTTTTTGGTGGGGTACGGATTTTGTCAGATATTTCCGGCGAAGTATGTAAATTTAAGAATATACACGCAAATTAAAAACTTTTCGTATTTACATTTGTATGTATATATGTATTTGTTGGAGCATGTTAACAATATTTAATGGGGTTGGAAGATTCGACTACACTGTAGGCCTTATAATTGTTTTCTTAGGAATCGAAATTTGGAAAATTTCCTATTATTTTTCAATACAAATATTTTAAAATTGCGAATCGTATGAAAACAAGAATCCAGCTCAATACCTACCTACCTTGTGGTCAGCTGATTAAGTTAGGAGGGATTTTGTTCAATTTTGGCTATTTTTCTACTATTTATTTAATGTTTTTCTTTTTTAT
>NW_016237748.1:406-1104 GCF_001687245.7 Rhagoletis zephyria | reverse complement strand
CCGAAATAGGTCCCAAAAATCTGGAAATAGTCCGGAAAATCCAAAATTAGTCCCAAGAAAGTCGATATACTCCCGAAAGCCCCAAAAATCCCGAAAATAGTTCCGAGCATCCCGAAAGTCCCAAAAATCCGAAGTAAGGCCCAAAAATCCCGAATTAGTTCCCAAAGTCCCAAAATTCCTAAATAAGTCCCAAAAATCTCGCAATGGTCCCGAGAGTTCCACAAATGGAGAAATGGTCCCAAAAATCCGAAATTATTTCAAAAAATCCCGAAATACTCCTGAAAATNGTCCCGAAAGTTCCAAAAATCCGGAAATAGGTCCCAAAAATTTCGAAATACTCCTGAAAATCCCGAAAAGGGCGCGAAAGTTCCAAAAATCTAAAATTAGTCCCAAAAAATCGATATACTTCCGAAAGACCCAAAAATCCAGAAAACAGATCCAAGAAACCCGAAATAGTCCCGAAAGTCCCAAAAATCCGAAATAAGTCCCAAAAATCCCGAATTAGTTCCCAAAGTCCCAAAATTCCTAAATAATTCCAAAAATCGCGCAATGGTCCCGAAAGTTCCAAAAATCCAAAATTAATCCCAAAAAAATCGATATACTCCCGAAAGCCCCAAAAATCCCGAAATAGTTCCGAGCATCCCGAAATAGTCCCAAATATCCGAAATACGTCTCAAAAATCCTGAATTAGTTCTTAA
>NW_016237748.1:0-336 GCF_001687245.7 Rhagoletis zephyria | reverse complement strand
CGAAAGTCCACAAATGGAGAAATAGTCCCGAAAGTCCCAAAAATCCGGAAATAGGTCCCAAAAGTCCCGAATTAGTTCTCAAAATCCCAAAAGTCCTATATTAATCCTAAGAATGAAGAAAGTCCCAAAAATCCGAAATTAGTACAAAAAATCCCGAAATACTCCTGAAAACCCTGAAATGGTCTTGAAAGTCTCAAAAATCCAAAAAAGACCCAAAAAATCGATATGCTCCCGAAAGCTCCAAAAATTCTAAAATTAGTCCCAAAAATACCGAAATCTGTTCCGAGAATTACGAAATAGTCCCGATAGTCCCAAAAATCCTTAAATAGTTTGGAA
>NW_016237747.1:0-1104 GCF_001687245.7 Rhagoletis zephyria | reverse complement strand
TGAGAAGTCAACAAAACTAACTTGTCGGTTTATTTGCTTACTCCAAATTTAATTTTTGTAGCCAACAATTTGTTTAGATTTTGTGTTTTTAGAAATATTTTCAAAGAGGTGTGTTCTGCGAGGTAGGTGCGATTACTTTAAAATTTTATTAATAAACTGCAAGTTTCAAGCGGCTAAAAGTTCACTATGATTTTAATATTTTTTTTTCTGACGGTATTTTCCACTTTTTCCCAATATGAAAACATGAATTTTTTATGGAAGAAAATTCGTAAGCCCGTTAAAAAATTTCCAAAAATTCCACTTGTTTATAGAAATCAACGCGAATTCTTAGCTGCCACAAACATGTACTTTATTACACTAAAATTTCATGGGCTACAAATCTGCATACCCAAAAAATGCTAAAAACTCAGATTAAAAAATTTAACAATTTTAAGAAATTTTGTTAAATTTTATTATTTTTTTTATGCCATGAATAACATTTTTATAAACAAAAAAGGTTATTACTCGACAGTTTTGCTTTTTAGTAATGATTTTAAAAGGCCAATTCGAAACTTATGAGATGATCTTCAAACTTTGCATAATAATTTTCTTACATTTAGCAAATTTGAAAAATAAAAATTGGATTTGAAAAGTTTTAGAAGAACTTAAAATACGTGCAATAATTGCATCGTGCGCAAACCCTATTACTGAGNCCACACGCAAAACAATAAAAAAGAAATAAATCAACCACTGCATTCATTTATTACGCGTGTGCTAATTGACACCAATTCGGGTTGATATAAATCCAAAACAAGCGAATGCAGACCATTAAATATTTCCAAAACCCCGATAGTTTCTTCTTTAAGCTACTTGTTTTTGCTTTTCTATGCTGTTTTGTTGTGTGGCTTTTGTTCTTATATGCACGCAGTCGGCACTTTGGTGACTTTTCTTCTTTTTTTTTGACTGCGCGTAATAGCTTAATTGCCCCGATTTTTAATCTGCTTACTTTGGCGGCGCTGAAAATTCTATGTTTTCTCGCAAGTGTGTTTGTTCTTTTTTATATATATTTTTTTCGCTTTTTTTTTGCTTCTCCAGTGCCATGTTTTGTTTGGTAGTGCAGCTAAA
>NW_016237746.1:0-1104 GCF_001687245.7 Rhagoletis zephyria | reverse complement strand
ATGGACTTATAATGTATGTATTTACATATGTGTGTATTTATGTACTCCTCTGTTATAGCGAATTTTGTAGCGGCTGATTTTCTTAGCTTTTTATGTATATAAATATAAAATTTAAGCACTGCTATTTCTTTCTTTTAATGTGCAAATTTCCGCCAATTTTATGGGATATATGTATGTTTATTACCAAATTTCGCGAAAATTCGCCAATACAGTTTTTTACTTTCGTTTACGGTGCTACATATATGCATATGTACACACATAGTATGTATATGGAATTAATTGTTTCCCATTTATATGCAAAAAGGGCGGGAAAATTTTTGCGAAAGGTTTCTACAAAGTTCGCTCTAACTTTGTAGAAAATTTGGAACGCTACTTACTGTGCCATTTTCTTTACAGTTACCAAATATTTTATTTTCCGAGTAAGTGTTTGGGCAGAGTCTTTTCGTTTAGAATGTGTTTACTTTAAGCTGGCTGCAAAGTTCCTGAAGTTCCACTTCCATGTACTCCGGCGTTCGCGTCTTCTCTCTTATGGTTGGTTGGTTTAAGTGGATTGCCACTCAGGTGACAAGCAATTAGCAAGTTTGCCATTTTGCAACCTACAGCCATTTGGCGGCTTTAATAAATTTCAGTACGTCATACAGCGAGAGGCAGCTGCACTCTGAAATATTCTGCAGGAATGGTTTGCCGAGTGTCTTTAGCCTCATCCTTGCGAGGGCTGGACACTCGCACAGCAAGTGTTCGACTGCCTGTTTTGAGCCCGGGACATCGCAGCTGCGACAGAACCTATTGAAGGGTAGTCCTATCCTTTCGGCATGTACCCCAACGGGCCAGTGCCCTGTGCACACTGCAGTAAGTTTGTAGGCATTTGTTTTGCTCATTCCTAAGAGAGCTTTGGTTTTGAGTTGGTCGTAGGACACCCAGAACTGCCGGGCAATTCTGTAGGATCCTGTGCAGTTCCACTTCTGCCTGGCCTTCGAATGATAAATTTCGAAAATTTTTGTCTTAATCTCCTTGAGCGAGGCGCCCATGTCCACCGCGTGGAGCACATCCATTGCGGAGCCCCTCCTTGCTAGTTCGTCCGCTGCCTCGTTTCCGTAGATGCCC
>NW_016237745.1:0-1104 GCF_001687245.7 Rhagoletis zephyria | reverse complement strand
GTAAATATAAACGTATGTACATATATGTATATAATCTACAAAACATATACATATGTATGATAAAATAAAAGCAAGAAAAAACAGAATGCACAAAATCCTATCCACTAAATATAATCAATTAAATATTTGTTTATTTATATACATACATACATACTTTTTATATAAACATATATGTATGTATATTAACCCAATTTAACACTTATAGAAAAAGTCCCACATAAAAAACAACAACAATCGACAAACAATTTAATTCGTTTTGCAAATCCAATCAAAATTGCAATTATAAACGCTTAATTTAAGTACTTAAGTACTTATGTACTTAAAGGTTTGTATTATGTACACACGTATATATATACATATATGCATATATTTGTACATGCAGCTCACAACCATCCGCCATAACTAGTGACACAATCAACTATGTGCGATATTTAACAGTTGATTAAAACTTAATTTTGCGCAAATAAATATTTACTATAAATGTTTAATTAAGCATGTACAGTGGTTGAAAAAATTATAGCCGCAAAACATTTTGACAAGTTTCAAAATATTGTTTTTTTTTATTTAATTAATTTTAATTTAAATTTTTTTTTTAATATAATAATTCATTCCTTGACAAACCCCGAGGAAATCCAAGTTTCAAACTTTGTGCAATGTTAGAAAAAAATCAACATACTTTCGTAAATGTATCGAGCTTTTTTTATTAAAATTCCTAAAAATATTCTGAGTACGCAGTTTTGTAGCCCATTGAATTTTAGTAGCATAAAGTACAAGTTTGAAATAGCTAAAAATTACTGCTGATTTTTTTTGAATTTTTTTTGTTGAAGATGTTATGGTTTTCTTCCCTATAAAAATAAATCGTGTCTTACAGCGTTATGATTACAGCAGAAAGTGGGGTCTTAAAGTCAATATAGCAAAATCCAAAATGTTGATATTTAGGAGGGGTAACAGAGTTGCTTCTTGGTATAGCTGGAACTTTGGTAATGAGCCCATTGGGATTGTGATCGAATGCAAATACCTTGGTATCACTCTGAGCTATAAACTCGCTCATTCCGTCAACGCTACTTGTCTAAAATGCATTAATAATCCAAATTTCTGTATATC
>NW_016237744.1:0-1104 GCF_001687245.7 Rhagoletis zephyria | reverse complement strand
CGCGATTTTTTATTACAAATTTTCGCCTGCGTCGCTTTTTCCATAAAAACCAATACTTTCATAAATAATGACAATTTTTAATAAAAAATCGCGCGATTTTTTATTAAAAATTTTCGCCTGCGGCGCTTTTTCCATAAAAATCAATACTTTGATAAATAATGAAAATTTTTTTTTGCAATCAGGAGAACTCCCCCTACCCCCCCATAGCCACCTTTTTTTTGTACGCGGGGGATGCCAAACTAAAATTTTCCCAATTTTGGTGTTGACCCTAACATGGTTGATCTGATTAAGACTGCCTATGCTGACGATCTAGCAATAGTAAATANGGATCGGTTGGCTGCAGAATTAGGACTGGAATTATCCATCGGAATTTCGGACCACTGCAGCGTGCTGGCTATGAACCTTAATACACATTCCGTGACGAAGACTACGATTAATATCTTTTCGGATAGCCAGGCGGCCATGAAATCAATGAAAGAGGTAATGCTGCGATCAAACAGCGTGAAAACAGAGGCAAGATTGGGATATCCATGGCAACCTGAAAATTAGGGAATAGAAATAACACTATTCAAGTGGTCAATAGGTCATGGTTAGGCGAGAGCAGTTGTACAACAAATAGGCTACTATTGTAAGCTGCAGCCATGGACCTGCTAACAAGCCATGTTGCCATCTGAAGGGACGCGACAAGGCTAGGGATTCCTCTTAAGAACTTCTGCAAAAGCTGTAGAAGTGAAGAAGGTCAGAAGTCTTGCGGCACCTGCTGAGCAAATGTCCCGTAATCTGTAGAAGATGACAAAAATTCATGGATGGGTTTAACCGACATAGCTAAGGTAGAAATAAGGAAATTTTTGAGTTTTGCAGACTCCAGACGATGGTTTCATAAAGAAGATTCTCACGATCCTCGTGGAAATACAACGGACCCACAATTGCGGGCCTCGGTGTGCTAGTGGGGTCACTGACAGCTAATTCAACCTAACCTCACCCATGCTTGTTGAACACACGCATAATTATTTGTACTCGTATGTATGCAAATTATCAACGCATTTTAAAAAGTTGCCTAAACCATCCTTTTATTTAAATTAAATAGCTATGAGGAACCTCGTT
>NW_016237741.1:0-1104 GCF_001687245.7 Rhagoletis zephyria | reverse complement strand
TGTATGTACATACCGATTTTAAAGAAAATCTAAATACCTAAATACATACCTATGTTCGCTGATTTATAAAAATTTTAATTAATTTTAACCTTTTAAGACATTTTCTGATTTCAATTTAATATAAATAAGTATGTACTTATCTAGGCATTCTACATTAGTTTCTCTGTAAGGCATTCTTTGTTCGCTTCTCTGGATTCTGTTTATCCATGCGTTCTCCCTTCGTTTGAAGGTAATGCTGCGGGTAAGGGCTTACCTCCAATGACATGCCCATGTTAAAATAAGGCCTTCTTGAAGCGAAACGGTAAGCGATTCCCATCGCCTAGCTCGTTTCCACTTTCGTTTCTGTGGTAATCGTGTTTTTTGCTGGGTTGTCAGATACAGTATGTTCGAGCAACTGTATCTGTGAGCGCTAATACTGCTACACGCGGAGTCCATCGGTTTCCTCGCTGAGGCTCAGGAAGTCATAACCTATACTTTCGAAAAGCTAGGCCTCCATTCAGAACCCACAGATTTCCGGAGGTGCTAGTGTGAGAAGAGTGCGGAGCAACGAAAGTCAAAGGCCGAAAGAATTTGTGATGCTCCATCAACTGCGATATTCGTCATCAGCACAGACTTAAATCATATTCAAGGTAATTATTTTATATGGGCCTTATGTCAGGTGGAATTTACTCAAAAGTCTACTTAATTTGAAAATTTGAACGCGTGCAAAGGGCTTAACTTGCTGGCTTGAGCACTTAAGGCGATGCTTAGCATCAAACTCGTAGTAACTGCGTTTAAGGCTGTCGCAGTTCGCTCCGCCATCAGACTAAGAACCTCTGCTTTTTCCAGCAACCTGCATAATGAGAACTTGGCATTCTTTCAAAACTTTGATTTCATACCGGTAGAAACATATCGGCACTTGCCGAGGCTGGCTCCGAACAAATCTTTATCCATACACATCGCCCTAAGGGATGAATTGCAGAGTTTCAGCTTCTGAATTAACATATTCCCAGATAGGTCGAAGTTATGTACTTTCAGAAACTTTCCAAAAACTCTCCTTGAATCTCATATTTATGCTGCCGGACTTCTGCAGCGTTTTTTAGCCAAAAGTAATATTTACTCCAT
>NW_016237740.1:0-1104 GCF_001687245.7 Rhagoletis zephyria | reverse complement strand
AAAAAAAAAAACTGTTATAAAGTATTCAAACCATATAGCTCATTCGGCGCCACCCAGTATTTACTGGATACGCTGATATACTTTTAAATCATATTTTAAAAGTTGTGAATTTCGTGAAAACCTCTTTTGAACTTAGATATGTATCAGAAACAAAAATTGTATATTATGGAACGACACAAAAATACAAATATCTTCTAATTTTATTACGCTAACGCTGTTTGCTTTGCAATAAGTCTAGCGCTAAATTTATATATAGGAAACATATATAGGTTGTCAATCATTGTTAAACTCGAAAAAGAATACATGCAACATTTTACACCGCTTTTCGACAGCCATTCTTCTGTGAATACCACTATCGAACTCTGCATTGTCTCGCAAATGCTTTTATTTTTTAATTGATTTAGCAATTATATGAGCTGAATATCATTTTTTCTATTTGAACATTTATAAAGCAAAACAATTTTTGGCTTTATTTTCCTCCGAATACCGCACAGCAACTCGTACTCGCTAAAACACTAAACTTTTCTCTTAGTTTTATTTAAATAAGCAGAAATTGCTTAATGCAAAACAAACAAAAAGTAATTAATATACTTACATACGTATTTATAAGGACTAAATAATTCAGGACAAAATATATTGGAACACTTTAAAGTCAGATAAAATTAAACAAATGACAACATAAATAAAGAAATATGTGCGTACATATACATTCAGTATAAGATCATAAACTAAATACACGCACGTGCANTGGACTCTTCAGCTTGCTTTGAAAACGTTAAGCAGCGTTGAAAGCACAGTGGTTAAAAGTCATCATAAGCGTAGTCTACTTTTAGGTACTCGTTTATTAAATTTGGCGTTTTCGAATTTGGCACCATACCTGTGAGACGGCACGCACTTTCTAACGCTGTCCATTACAACTCATTTGCCGCATCTTCGATGTATGCAAAGCTGACAGCACCAGCGCGGTGTCCAGCTCCTTTTGCGTGCCACGCTCACTATCAAGCGAGATCTCTGCGGCGCGTTCATGAAAACGAGACAAAACACGCGGCCGATAGTCTAATTGGAAAAAAATGCAAGTTTATTTCGCTATAGTAACAGATTAAA
>NW_016237739.1:0-1104 GCF_001687245.7 Rhagoletis zephyria | reverse complement strand
AACAAACACATTTACTTAGAAACAAATAAAAGCTTTCGTGAGAGTGGCACACCGTGATTTGTTTCAATACTTGAATTACCCATATCGACATAGACTGCTGCATTGTTCTGGCCATCAGCTATTTCCAGCGATTCGTTTTCGCCATCCAAATCGCCTACTTGCTCACTTTCTTCTGTATTTCTGCTGCGCAAAGCAGCCATAAAGTCGAAATCCGGGTCATAATCATTGCCATCAACAGAGAAATCATCACCATCTTCACTTTCCGACCAGGCAATCGAATTTACAGTCGGCAAGCTCTTCTTCGGTTCGAAAATCAGGAACTCTACGCGCCATTTTATATAAACACACTAAAAAAGCACAGTACCAACACTTNTATCAATCGATATGCCTTCAAACATTGTCGCATATTCTCGCCATCGGGAATGATCCCCAACAATAACTGGCTCTTCTTCAAGATCTAAAACAAACACATTTACTTAGAAACAAATAAAAGCTTTCGTGAGAGTGGCACACCGTGATTTGTTTCAATACTTGAATTACCCATATCGACATAGACTGCTGCATTGTTCTGGCCATCAGCTATTTCCAGCGATTCGTTTTCGCCATCCAAATCGCCTACTTGCTCACTTTCTTCTGTATTTCTGCTGCGCAAAGCAGCCATAAAGTCGAAATCCGGGTCATAATCATTGCCATCAACAGAGAAATCATCACCATCTTCACTTTCCGACCAGGCAATCGAATTTACAGTCGGCAAGCTCTTCTTCGGTTCGAAAATCAGGAACTCTACGCGCCATTTTATATAAACACACTAAAAAAGCACAGTACCAACACTTACATATCAATTCACAGTTGTTCAATTTCGAGCTCCGGCTGCCTGACGGTTCCGCAAAGAACCAAAAAAACTCGAAGAAATCTACTAAACTAAGAGGAAATTAACTTATTTTAAAACTCACAATGGCTTCTAAAAACTAAATCGATCACGGGAATATTTTTCCCAGCCTCGATTTCCGGAAGCTTGCCATCAAGGATGCCGTTTGGATCTAAACCAGATCCAATTGGATACATTTTTAGACGAGTTTTTGCGAGATACTTATTTTTCCCGAA
>NW_016237738.1:0-1104 GCF_001687245.7 Rhagoletis zephyria | reverse complement strand
AAAATATATTTATCAAAAATATTACATAAAAAGAAACAGCTCACTGTGCACTGCAACTGCTGATATTGACAGCACAGTCAACGTGATTGTTANAGATATATAATAATAAATATAAAAATATATTTATCAAAAATATTACATAAAAAGAAACAGCTCACTGTGCACTGCAACTGCTGATATTGACAGCACAGTCAACGTGATTGTTGCTGCGTTGTCGTTGCTATTGCTTCTTACCGTTCTTGTTGTTGCCAGTGGTAGGAGCTTTGCTTTTGTATAGTTGATATTTACACTGCTGCTAGTACTGGTTGTTATCACTACTATTATCGGCGGAGTTATCAACTGCGTCTAAAGTTAATGTTCTTCATTTGTTGAGTGTTTTTGTGCTGCTGCTACTGTTGCTTCCGTTGCTACTACTGGCACTGAAACTGGTACGTGACACTGCTGATGTTCACGTTGATTTTCCTGTTGCTACTAACGCTGTCGCTGTCTGTTGTTGTACGCAGTAGTTGTTATTGGAGTTAGTGTTGGCGTTGATGAGTAGTAACGATATCGCCGCTTCTTAAGTGGTGAACTTGAATCGTTAATTATCCTCTGTTATGAAGTAAATGTTGTGGTTGTAGTTGAAACAGCTTCTGCGACTAGCTGAAGTTGAAGCAGATGCTAATGCTGAATAGGAAGTGTTTCATGTTTTTGGTGTACCAGAGTTTATCCATTCGGATAACGGAAAGCAGTTTGTTTCCGAAATATTTTCTAACTTCCTAGACAAATATGGAACGAGACATATCAAGACCTTTCTATTCCCCTCAAAGTAACGCCGCTGAGCGAGTAAATCGGCCGCTGTTACAAATTGTTCGCTCATACATCAAGGATGACCAGAGATTTTGGGACAGACACATTACCGATGCAGCGTTCGCGTTGCGTAGTGCAGTCCATTCGTCAATAAACTGTTCCCCATACTGCGCCACTTTCGGTATGCCTATAATACAACATGATACATCATATGGGATATACCGAAAACTTGGCTCAGTGATGGACGCAGACTATGAGATAGACTAAGGGATGGACCGTATGCAATCGATAAGAAACAAAATATTGAAAGAGTTA
>NW_016237737.1:0-1104 GCF_001687245.7 Rhagoletis zephyria | reverse complement strand
AAAAAAAAAAAAAATTTGCCAAAATTGTTCAAAATGTTGCTGGCTTAATTACCGATCACAAGTGTATGTACATATGTATTAATATATCTTTTTTATTTCCCAATTATTTCGTTGTTACTTACCTCCATAAACTATTAATATTTTTCATTTATTTTCAGAAATGGTTTTTCGCGCCTGTGCATTACCCTATTTAAATTATGTTAATTCAGAATGTCTTACAAGATGCTGGAGAAAATTTAAGGATATGGTGTATCAGATGTCTATGTAGGAATGTACATATGCTATGGAACATGAAACTTTGTATAGAAATTAAGTGCTACACAAAAGGACTTTTAAAATATAAATTCTATTCATCGATATTAGTTGCACATTTTTATTACATCATATGTATAAAGGAATTGTATTTATGATAGGCGTACGCTAACATTACCACCACATTCTCCTTTTGATTCGAAGTCATATTCTGCAAAATAGAGGTAACTGATAAGGTATTATTTTTTATTTATTTTATTTCACTTACGTCCGTCCGGGTGTTCGCAATTGAAGCGTCCCAATACACAGTCGTTACCGAACGTAAGAAGTTTGTTGCCCTTTTTTGCTTTGGCGCAAATGGGTTCATATTTCTCACCACAAGCTCGGCTACAAGCCGGAGCTTGCTTCTTACTGCTTGCAGAAGATGCGATAATAGCAGATACAAGGGAGAGTACTGTAAATGAGTTTAAAAGTTGATTAGCAAATTTAATAATTTCAGAATTTATGTACATATACTGTTACTCCACAAATTCAGCGTACGGCTTTTTTTGTTAATATTCGCAATGTTATACATGTTCATATTTTTTGTTAATTTTGTTTTAAAACATGGCTTCTGTTTTAGCAAATTCCATTTGAATCCAAGAATGATACTGTGTACAAAAATAAGGAAAAATATGCAAAGTTTCAGCAAAATCGTGAAATTTTTTATACAAATTTCTAAAAAGAATTCAGGTATGCTGTTTTATAATTTATGTAAAACATTGCGAATATTAACAAAAAAGAGCCGTATGCTTAATTTTGGGAGTAACTATACGCACAGTATCGGTCATATCTATAGCACGCCATTTCAAA
>NW_016237736.1:0-1104 GCF_001687245.7 Rhagoletis zephyria | reverse complement strand
TAATGAGGCCACAAAGGACCCACAAATACTCGTACTGCTCCTTTGCCATAGCGAAGTCTCACCACTGCACATACCGCCAAAAACAAAAACACTAGCAGCTGGAGATTTTCACCAGAGATTCCAGCTACGCACTCGCTGTCTTGTAAATTGCTGTAGTTGTTGCATTATTGTTTTTGTGTTGCTTTTAATGTCACTTTGTGTGGCACAGAGACGTCAGAATTGCAACAGCTAATCGGCAACGTCGAGGCTGCAACCGTGGCGGATACGCAATATCTGCTACATACGCTTGATTCGTTACAACACTAGCTGGCATCTGCGCACCTACTATGTATATGCATCTACTTGTGTGTGTGTGTGTGTGTGTGTNGACAAATTTACGTTTCCGCTTATCACCAAAGGCGACGGATGTTTGAGTTGATTTCGCTTTTGTTGTTGCAATTGTTGATGTTACTGCAGTCATTGCTGCTATTGCCATTGCCAATTTGCTTCGGTACAAACATCCTTGCACTTAATTTCGTTGCTTACCCTACATCTTAAGCTCTTTAACAGTATCTTGTCTTAGTATGGAAGGTTTCATTCTTGTGTATACTCCAAGAAGTAGTAGCAAAGAAAAAAAAATTGCAAATGTTCGCTTCGTTAGCAATGAAAAGAGTCACGCGCACACACTTCTAAACTCGTAGGTACTACTAGACATGTTTACACACAAACGAAGCTATCTTGCATCTTTTGCGTTTTGCTACCTTTTTTTTACGAAGAGCTGCATTCTCATCCACATTTGCACTTGTACATACTCACGTTTACTTGTGCAGCAATTCGACTTAAATGCACGTCTTTCTTCCTTTAGTTGCATTGCTCACCGCGCCAAACTTCTTTGACTGTGTGTTGTGGCTGACACCGTTTTCGTTGGCAATAAAGCCACCAATCGCAAGTGAAATTAAAATATGTATGTATGTGTGTCTTGTATTCCCATTTACTGGTGTCCCCTTTTCGGCCAAATTCAAGGCCGTTGGTTAAGAAATCAGTTTCACTCTTACTTTTATATTAGTGACGGAGATACAGGGGTTTCAATTGCAGTCGAACTGCTTCTTTTAATATTGTACTATG
>NW_016237735.1:0-1104 GCF_001687245.7 Rhagoletis zephyria | reverse complement strand
AATTTTATCGGTTGAATTTCAACCGCTGGGCGAACACTAGTAAACTTAAAATCGCGTTAGATACTGCTTTCGCGGGGAAGAGGTTGAAATATGCTAGCAGTAGGTACAATGCATTTATGGAGCCCAGGGAAGCCAACTCGTGAAGAATTACCCGATTTACGGGGAATTTCAGTTTGCGTGGGGAATTTCAGCCATTTTTTGTGGGGAATTTCAGCTCGTTCAATTCTAGTATAATAAACTTTCAATTGGCCCAAAAATTACCGTTGATTTTTTAGAATTGAATGAATATAACGAATGAACATAATTTGTTTTTATGTATATGGAAGAAAACTGCAAAAACTTCGGCAAAAATATTCTAAAACGAAAATTTTTAGACACTTGAAACTTGCACTTTATAATAATAGAATTGAGTGGGCTACAAAACTGCAAACTCAAACTCTTTCTAGAATATCGAAATTAAAAGCTCGAAAACCTTTCACGAAGATTTGTTAAATTTTTTTCGAATATTGCACAAATTTTGAAACTTGGATTTCATTGTCGAAATCGGGGAATTATGAAAAATGAGTTGGCTACCCTGATAGAGCCGTGTGAGGTCCTACAGTAAATATGTATAGATATAAGTGTTGCTGTACTCATGTTGACACGAGCAAAAGCTGAATGAATGATACTCAAGCATTAGAAGAAAAAGAGGTGAAACAAATTATATCTACTACTTAACCTATGAAACAGATGTCAGCGACAATTCGTCAAGTACTAGCTGACTGCGGTTAGAAGATGTATTATACGAATACGTACTTACAAGTAGTATGTTTTAAAAAATACAAAAAAAAGGCTTAATTTTTACCAGTGTGACCAGGTGAGCCTTTTAAGGCTAGATTTAGCAATTAATTTTATGCCATAGCCTCAGAAATTTAGATCTGATTTCGTTTCGCTTTTTTCTGGCCTTTCTTTAATTAAAATTTTTTTCTTTGGTTATCGAGCTCAGTATCAGTAATTTTACATATACTACTAGCACGAGGATTATGAAATTTTAGAAATGACCTCACTAAATGGGAAAAAAATTATATTTAGACGAGATAATATTCATTTAAATAAATATTTAAC
>NW_016237734.1:0-1104 GCF_001687245.7 Rhagoletis zephyria | reverse complement strand
GCATGTTCGCAAAAAATCAAAAAATCTTGATTTTCAGTGGGCCTTCGCACACTGGACTGCTCAGTCCATTTTTATCTAAATTTCGAGCTTTTTAACTAGAATTTTATTTAATTTTTTGGGTATGCTTTTATGTACATACATAAAAGAATAATATCNTCTGTGGCAAACGACAGCGAGCATGTTGGCGAGCATGCTCGCATACATGTGCGTCGTGTGTGGCCACTGTAACATCACATAAAATCACATCACATTGCATCGCATTACCTGACATCACATCGCATAGCATTTTATCACGTTATCGCACCTCACATCATCTACGTGAATATGGACGGCGAAATAAAAGCAAAGATATAAAAGATAAAAATAAAGATGAAGACCAAGGTAAATTTCATATATACTTTGTATATGTAACGAAAATATGTAGGTTTCACTCCTGGCCCAGGCGACCTAACTTTCATTTTTTTGTTTTGTACTATAAAATATCCAAGGTCTTATTGTACTAATGCTTTCTGGCGCTGTCAATTAAGCGAGTGACTAGTTTCCAATTATCGGTCATGCTTTCAATTAACTAAATCGCGTTTAACATTTAGTACATGTACTACCAAATTTTCGCCTACATAGATTAAACATTCCATTATTTATTCAATGCTACAATTTTAAAGAACTACATATCGTCGCCTGGGTAAAAAATTGTCGTAAGCGCCATTTTGACGATTTTTAGTTCTAGATGCAGTTATATATTTTGAAGTAAGGTCTTTCGATTGGTGTCATCAGCTTTTAGATATCTCCTTTAGTTTCCGAGAAATTGACTACACTTTTTTCGATAATTTAGTAAAAATTTAGTTAGTGATGCAGCCATATTAAACTAATCAATATCTTAAAAATGGCGTTCTCCATTTTGGGATATCTCCTTTAGTTTCCGAGAAATTGACTACACTTTTTTCGATAATTTAGTAAAAATTTAGTTAGTGATGCAGCCATATTAAACTAATCAATATCTTAAAAATGGCGTTCTCCATTTTGGGATATCTCCTTTAGTTTCCTAGATATTGAGTAAAAAGTGTCGTTAATTTGGTGGAAATTTTGAGCCGATTTTGTCGTATT
>NW_016237733.1:0-1104 GCF_001687245.7 Rhagoletis zephyria | reverse complement strand
AGCAGATGTTGGTACTAGCGGCCAACCGGAATGACTGGCGAAGCAGTGGTATCTCACATTTTGTGCATTGCCTTCTCTGCTGTCTCTGCTTCCCATAAATTTCACCAAATCTTAGATGGAAGAGCAACTGACGAGGGGTGGATGGTCAGTGTGGTGTTTGGTTGCCAGTTGACTTCTAGCTTCAAATAGACGAACTCCCTTCCTCGACATTCGTACGACCAAAAGCAGTGCAAATTTTTAAATAATTCATATGCTACAGATATTGCCCTAAAATCATCTATCTCAGACCGAGCCCACGCTGCCGAGGTCGGTTTTGGATTTGCAACTTGTCAGTATCGCAATCATCGGCGATGATATTGGGCATACACAGGAAACTCGGAGGTGCTGACTTCGGATAACGTGCGGCTCCGTATCTCCGTCTGCTTAAAAAGGAGCCTGGACTCAATATAATTGGATGTCGCTACTATTACCTACAATTCTGAAATTAACAACGTTACCCCCTGACTCGATCAGTTTATGCTTTGCAGTATCACTTTTAGCCCACTTCAGACAGTAAAAAGCCCAGATAAAAAGCCATTTAAATTGTCAAAACAAAGTTCCACATCTTCCGAGAAGTTAAAATGGCTGTGCTTGGAGGAGTAGTCGTCTCATAATGCTATTACCGCTTCATAAATATTAGCCAATGAAAATCACCTAAAGTAGGATAGTAGGTGCTTAGTGTCGCTCCTAGTTTTATTTCGGTAGATTTCGTCCAAAATCACTTAGAGCTGAGCATTTGGCGTAGCTTAAAGAGACAGTAATAGCTTCCCTTGTTTCTGACAACCATTCCTGATAGCTCTTCGGGCACATTCAGAAGTTTCGAATAAAGACACATTTCTAAGACCTCGGGCAGCTGCTGTTTAATTAGAATTTGCAGCTCTTTCTTCCGTATTGGTTCTACTCGCGGCTAGAGGCAACTTTCAACTCTCTTGCCTAACCGAGAAATTTAAACTTGCTTTCTTCCATTTTTGTTAAAAAATAAATAAAAGGCACCCAGAGTTACGCCTATTTCCACTCGTATTTTTTTTAAGGCTCAAGGACCCTCACAGTCCTTAAAAAAACTTC